>NW_027332355.1:0-79234 GCF_958299795.1 Porites lutea | reverse complement strand
TTATGCAGTTTGTTTGTGCTGTTTGCATGCAAGCAATGACCCACCCTGTTGATAATGTTCCTAGTCAGCAAGCAGTTGAACTGCTGGTTTTAGGACTTGGTATTGTTGAGCAGTGTTGGCTTAGATTGTTTCAGTGGGAGACCAGCTTCAATTAAAAATGGGGTGAACTGGGGAATTGGCTTTGCAATCGGTGACACCGACACTAAAAATTGCTTCTTAAAATGCCTTATTTTCCAGATTAATGAGGAAAACTTCACTTTTGTTACTTTCAAGACAGATGATTCTATCAAATGGAAGCTCATGTATTCAATAATTTCTTTTTGAGGTGAGATTTTACTTTTCAAGTAACAAGGGCCATCAAATTAACAATCAGTGTGAGAGACTGACATTTTTTAGTAGCCCGGTTTTCAAAAAACCAGGTATATATCTCCAGGGATTCACCATCCAAATACCTCTTTCACTGTAAAAAATAAAAATGTTAGTAGGAATTGACAGTTAAGATGCAGAAAGGTCAATAATTGGAGATATCTACCTGGAGTTTTGAAAACCGGGTTGCCTGAAATCTTAAGTCAAGTCCAGCACATTGCAGGCAATCTTTTAAAACTTAATTTGCTTAAAGCCCTGATACTTTTAGTGTAAAAATAACAATCTCGCTCTTCAGGACTAACCACCCTCACCTCTTAACCATGGGCTTCAAATAACTTCCTGCAAGTGACAGAAATCAGTGCAAATTCCAGAAAATTTGCACGAGGGGGGCAACAGTCCGTCCCGTAGGGACGGGCTGTTGCCCCCGTTGGCCCAGATAATATTTTTTGAGGGGGGCTTCCGTCAAACTAAGTGTCATGTTGTTGCACAGACACAGGGCTATCATCTGGTATGCATTTGGGGTAGCCTGGTTAAATTCCAGGGGGGTGGGGTTGTTGTAAAGACTATGCTTTGTGCTAGAGTGCAGATTCGCTGGGTTTTTGTAGCTGGGCTTACCCCTGTCTTTCAAAGCTCAATGTCTCCCTCAAATTAAGGGGGGGTTGTGTCTGGCTGGGTGTCATGTTGTTGCACAGACACAGGGCTATCATCTGGTATGCATTTGGGGTAGCCTGGTTAAATTCCAGGGGGGTGGGGTTGTTGTAAAGACTATGCTTTGTGCTAGAGTGCAGATTCGCTGGGTTTTTGTAGCTGGGCTTACCCCTGTCTTTCAAAGCTCAATGTCTCCCTCAAATTAAGGGGGGGTTGTGTCTGGCTGGGTGTCATGTTGTTGCACAGACACAGGGCTATCATCTGGTATGCATTTGGGGTAGCCTGGTTAAATTCCAGGGGGGTGGGGTTGTTGTAAAGACTATGCTTTGTGCTAGAGGGCGGATTCGCTGAGTTTTTGTACCGGGGCTACCCCTGTCTTTCAAAGGTCAATGTCTCACTCAAATTAAGGGTGGGTTGTGTCTGGCTGGGTGCCATGTTGTTGCACAGACACGGGGCTATCGTCTGGTATGCATTTGGGGTAGCCTGGTTAAATTCCAGGGAAGTGGGGTTGTTGTAAAGTTTGATGTGTTTTTGCACTCTTATGCAGTTTGTTTGTGCTGTTTGCATGCAAGCAATGACCCACCCTGTTGATAATGTTCCTAGTCAGCAAGCAGTTGAACTGCTGGTTTTAGGACTTGGTATTGTTGAGCAGTGTTGGCTTAGATTGTTTCAGTGGGAGACCAGCTTCAATTAAAAATGGGGTGAACTGGGGAATTGGCTTTGCAATCGGTGACACCGACACTAAAAATTGCTTCTTAAAATGCCTTATTTTCCAGATTAATGAGGAAAACTTCACTTTTGTTACTTTCAAGACAGATGATTCTATCAAATGGAAGCTCATGTATTCAATAATTTCTTTTTGAGGTGAGATTTTACTTTTCAAGTAACAAGGGCCATCAAATTAACAATCAGTGTGAGAGACTGACATTTTTTAGTAGCCCGGTTTTCAAAAAACCAGGTATATATCTCCAGGGATTCACCATCCAAATACCTCTTTCACTGTAAAAAATAAAAATGTTAGTAGGAATTGACAGTTAAGATGCAGAAAGGTCAATAATTGGAGATATCTACCTGGAGTTTTGAAAACCGGGTTGCCTGAAATCTTAAGTCAAGTCCAGCACATTGCAGGCAATCTTTTAAAACTTAATTTGCTTAAAGCCCTGATACTTTTAGTGTAAAAATAACAATCTCGCTCTTCAGGACTAACCACCCTCACCTCTTAACCATGGGCTTCAAATAACTTCCTGCAAGTGACAGAAATCAGTGCAAATTCCAGAAAATTTGCACGAGGGGGGCAACAGTCCGTCCCGTAGGGACGGGCTGTTGCCCCCGTTGGCCCAGATAATATTTTTTGAGGGGGGCTTCCGTCAAACTAAGTGTCATGTTGTTGCACAGACACAGGGCTATCATCTGGTATGCATTTGGGGTAGCCTGGTTAAATTCCAGGGGGGTGGGGTTGTTGTAAAGACTATGCTTTGTGCTAGAGTGCAGATTCGCTGGGTTTTTGTAGCTGGGCTTACCCCTGTCTTTCAAAGCTCAATGTCTCCCTCAAATTAAGGGGGGGTTGTGTCTGGCTGGGTGTCATGTTGTTGCACAGACACAGGGCTATCATCTGGTATGCATTTGGGGTAGCCTGGTTAAATTCCAGGGGGGTGGGGTTGTTGTAAAGACTATGCTTTGTGCTAGAGTGCAGATTCGCTGGGTTTTTGTAGCTGGGCTTACCCCTGTCTTTCAAAGCTCAATGTCTCCCTCAAATTAAGGGGGGGTTGTGTCTGGCTGGGTGTCATGTTGTTGCACAGACACAGGGCTATCATCTGGTATGCATTTGGGGTAGCCTGGTTAAGTTCCAGGGGGGTGGGGTTGTTGTAAAGACTATGCTTTGTGCTAGAGTGCAGATTCGCTGGGTTTTTGTAGCTGGGCTTACCCCTGTCTTTCAAAGCTCAATGTCTCCCTCAAATTAAGGGGGAGTTGTGTCTGGCTGGGTGTCATGTTGTTGCACAGACACAGGGCTATCATCTGGTATGCATTTGGGGTAGCCTGGTTAAGTTCCAGGGGGGTGGGGTTGTTGTAAAGACTATGCTTTGTGCTAGAGTGCAGATTCGCTGGGTTTTTGTAGCTGGGCTTACCCCTGTCTTTCAAAGCTCAATGTCTCCCTCAAATTAAGGGGGGGTTGTGTCTGGCTGGGTGTCATGTTGTTGCACAGACACAGGGCTATCATCTGGTATGCATTTGGGGTAGCCTGGTTAAGTTCCAGGGGGGTGGGGTTGTTGTAAAGACTATGCTTTGTGCTAGAGTGCAGATTCGCTGGGTTTTTGTAGCTGGGCTTACCCCTGTCTTTCAAAGCTCAATGTCTCCCTCAAATTAAGGGGGGGTTGTGTCTGGCTGGGTGTCATGTTGTTGCACAGACACAGGGCTATCATCTGGTATGCATTTGGGGTAGCCTGGTTAAATTCCAGGGGGGTGGGGTTGTTGTAAAGACTATGCTTTGTGCTAGAGTGCAGATTCGCTGGGTTTTTGTAGCTGGGCTTACCCCTGTCTTTCAAAGCTCAATGTCTCCCTCAAATTAAGGGGGGGTTGTGTCTGGCTGGGTGTCATGTTGTTGCACAGACACAGGGCTATCATCTGGTATGCATTTGGGGTAGCCTGGTTAAATTCCAGGGGGGTGGGGTTGTTGTAAAGACTATGCTTTGTGCTAGAGTGCAGATTCGCTGGGTTTTTGTAGCTGGGCTTACCCCTGTCTTTCAAAGCTCAATGTCTCCCTCAAATTAAGGGGGGGTTGTGTCTGGCTGGGTGTCATGTTGTTGCACAGACACAGGGCTATCATCTGGTATGCATTTGGGGTAGCCTGGTTAAATTCCAGGGGGGTGGGGTTGTTGTAAAGACTATGCTTTGTGCTAGAGTGCAGATTCGCTGGGTTTTTGTAGCTGGGCTTACCCCTGTCTTTCAAAGCTCAATGTCTCCCTCAAATTAAGGGGGGGTTGTGTCTGGCTGGGTGTCATGTTGTTGCACAGACACAGGGCTATCATCTGGTATGCATTTGGGGTAGCCTGGTTAAATTCCAGGGGGGTGGGGTTGTTGTGAAGACTATGCTTTGTGCTAGAGGGCGGATTCGCTGAGTTTTTGTACCGGGGCTACCCCTGTCTTTCAAAGGTCAATGTCTCACTCAAATTAAGGGTGGGTTGTGTCTGGCTGGGTGCCATGTTGTTGCACAGACACGGGGCTATCGTCTGGTATGCATTTGGGGTAGCCTGGTTAAATTCCAGGGAAGTGGGGTTGTTGTAAAGTTTGATGTGTTTTTGCACTCTTATGCAGTTTGTTTGTGCTGTTTGCATGCAAGCAATGACCCACCCTGTTGATAATGTTCCTAGTCAGCAAGCAGTTGAACTGCTGGTTTTAGGACTTGGTATTGTTGAGCAGTGTTGGCTTAGATTGTTTCAGTGGGAGACCAGCTTCAATTAAAAATGGGGTGAACTGGGGAATTGGCTTTGCAATCGGTGACACCGACACTAAAAATTGCTTCTTAAAATGCCTTATTTTCCAGATTAATGAGGAAAACTTCACTTTTGTTACTTTCAAGACAGATGATTCTATCAAATGGAAGCTCATGTATTCAATAATTTCTTTTTGAGGTGAGATTTTACTTTTCAAGTAACAAGGGCCATCAAATTAACAATCAGTGTGAGAGACTGACATTTTTTAGTAGCCCGGTTTTCAAAAAACCAGGTATATATCTCCAGGGATTCACCATCCAAATACCTCTTTCACTGTAAAAAATAAAAATGTTAGTAGGAATTGACAGTTAAGATGCAGAAAGGTCAATAATTGGAGATAATCTCCAGGGATTCACCATCCAAATACCTCTTTCACTGTAAAAAATAAAAATGTTAGTAGGAATTGACAGTTAAGATGCAGAAAGGTCAATAATTGGAGATATTATCTCCAGGGATTCACCATCCAAATACCTCTTTCACTGTAAAAAATAAAAATGTTAGTAGGAATTGACAGTTAAGATGCAGAAAGGTCAATAATTGGAGATCTCCAGGGATTCACCATCCAAATACCTCTTTCACTGTAAAAAATAAAAATGTTAGTAGGAATTGACAGTTAAGATGCAGAAAGGTCAATAATTGGAGATATCTACCTGGAGTTTTGAAAACCGGGTTGCCTGAAATCTTAAGTCAAGTCCAGCACATTGCAGGCAATCTTTTAAAACTTAATTTGCTTAAAGCCCTGATACTTTTAGTGTAAAAATAACAATCTCGCTCTTCAGGACTAACCACCCTCACCTCTTAACCATGGGCTTCAAATAACTTCCTGCAAGTGACAGAAATCAGTGCAAATTCCAGAAAATTTGCACGAGGGGGGCAACAGTCCGTCCCGTAGGGACGGGCTGTTGCCCCCGTTGGCCCAGATAATATTTTTTGAGGGGGGCTTCCGTCAAACTAAGTGTCATGTTGTTGCACAGACACAGGGCTATCATCTGGTATGCATTTGGGGTAGCCTGGTTAAATTCCAGGGGGGTGGGGTTGTTGTAAAGACTATGCTTTGTGCTAGAGGGCGGATTCGCTGAGTTTTTGTACCGGGGCTACCCGTGTCTTTCAAAGGTCAATGTCTCACTCAAATTAAGGGTGGGTTGTGTCTGGCTGGGTGCCATGTTGTTGCACAGACACGGGGCTATCGTCTGGTATGCATTTGGGGTAGCCTGGTTAAATTCCAGGGAAGTGGGGTTGTTGTAAAGTTTGATGTGTTTTTGCACTCTTATGCAGTTTGTTTGTGCTGTTTGCATGCAAGCAATGACCCACCCTGTTGATAATGTTCCTAGTCAGCAAGCAGTTGAACTGCTGGTTTTAGGACTTGGTATTGTTGAGCAGTGTTGGCTTAGATTGTTTCAGTGGGAGACCAGCTTCAATTAAAAATGGGGTGAACTGGGGAATTGGCTTTGCAATCGGTGACACCGACACTAAAAATTGCTTCTTAAAATGCCTTATTTTCCAGATTAATGAGGAAAACTTCACTTTTGTTACTTTCAAGACAGATGATTCTATCAAATGGAAGCTCATGTATTCAATAATTTCTTTTTGAGGTGAGATTTTACTTTTCAAGTAACAAGGGCCATCAAATTAACAATCAGTGTGAGAGACTGACATTTTTTAGTAGCCCGGTTTTCAAAAAACCAGGTATATATCTCCAGGGATTCACCATCCAAATACCTCTTTCACTGTAAAAAATAAAAATGTTAGTAGGAATTGACAGTTAAGATGCAGAAAGGTCAATAATTGGAGATATCTACCTGGAGTTTTGAAAACCGGGTTGCCTGAAATCTTAAGTCAAGTCCAGCACATTGCAGGCAATCTTTTAAAACTTAATTTGCTTAAAGCCCTGATACTTTTAGTGTAAAAATAACAATCTCGCTCTTCAGGACTAACCACCCTCACCTCTTAACCATGGGCTTCAAATAACTTCCTGCAAGTGACAGAAATCAGTGCAAATTCCAGAAAATTTGCACGAGGGGGGCAACAGTCCGTCCCGTAGGGACGGGCTGTTGCCCCCGTTGGCCCAGATAATATTTTTTGAGGGGGGCTTCCGTCAAACTAAGTGTCATGTTGTTGCACAGACACAGGGCTATCATCTGGTATGCATTTGGGGTAGCCTGGTTAAATTCCAGGGGGGTGGGGTTGTTGTAAAGACTATGCTTTGTGCTAGAGTGCAGATTCGCTGGGTTTTTGTAGCTGGGCTTACCCCTGTCTTTCAAAGCTCAATGTCTCCCTCAAATTAAGGGGGGGTTGTGTCTGGCTGGGTGTCATGTTGTTGCACAGACACAGGGCTATCATCTGGTATGCATTTGGGGTAGCCTGGTTAAATTCCAGGGGGGTGGGGTTGTTGTAAAGACTATGCTTTGTGCTAGAGTGCAGATTCGCTGGGTTTTTGTAGCTGGGCTTACCCCTGTCTTTCAAAGCTCAATGTCTCCCTCAAATTAAGGGGGGGTTGTGTCTGGCTGGGTGTCATGTTGTTGCACAGACACAGGGCTATCATCTGGTATGCATTTGGGGTAGCCTGGTTAAATTCCAGGGGGGTGGGGTTGTTGTAAAGACTATGCTTTGTGCTAGAGGGCGGATTCGCTGAGTTTTTGTACCGGGGCTACCCCTGTCTTTCAAAGGTCAATGTCTCACTCAAATTAAGGGTGGGTTGTGTCTGGCTGGGTGCCATGTTGTTGCACAGACACGGGGCTATCGTCTGGTATGCATTTGGGGTAGCCTGGTTAAATTCCAGGGAAGTGGGGTTGTTGTAAAGTTTGATGTGTTTTTGCACTCTTATGCAGTTTGTTTGTGCTGTTTGCATGCAAGCAATGACCCACCCTGTTGATAATGTTCCTAGTCAGCAAGCAGTTGAACTGCTGGTTTTAGGACTTGGTATTGTTGAGCAGTGTTGGCTTAGATTGTTTCAGTGGGAGACCAGCTTCAATTAAAAATGGGGTGAACTGGGGAATTGGCTTTGCAATCGGTGACACCGACACTAAAAATTGCTTCTTAAAATGCCTTATTTTCCAGATTAATGAGGAAAACTTCACTTTTGTTACTTTCAAGACAGATGATTCTATCAAATGGAAGCTCATGTATTCAATAATTTCTTTTTGAGGTGAGATTTTACTTTTCAAGTAACAAGGGCCATCAAATTAACAATCAGTGTGAGAGACTGACATTTTTTAGTAGCCCGGTTTTCAAAAAACCAGGTATATATCTCCAGGGATTCACCATCCAAATACCTCTTTCACTGTAAAAAATAAAAATGTTAGTAGGAATTGACAGTTAAGATGCAGAAAGGTCAATAATTGGAGATAATATCTCCAGGGATTCACCATCCAAATACCTCTTTCACTGTAAAAAATAAAAATGTTAGTAGGAATTGACAGTTAAGATGCAGAAAGGTCAATAATTGGAGATATCTACCTGTAGTTTTGAAAACCGGGTTGCCTGAAATCTTAAGTCAAGTCCAGCACATTGCAGGCAATCTTTTAAAACTTAATTTGCTTAAAGCCCTGATACTTTTAGTGTAAAAATAACAATCTCGCTCTTCAGGACTAACCACCCTCACCTCTTAACCATGGGCTTCAAATAACTTCCTGGAAGTGACAGAAATCAGTGCAAATTCCAGAAAATTTGCACGAGGGGGGCAACAGTCCGTCCCGTAGGGACGGGCTGTTGCCCCCGTTGGCCCAGATAATATTTTTTGAGGGGGGCTTCCGTCAAACTAAGTGTCATGTTGTTGCACAGACACAGGGCTATCATCTGGTATGCATTTGGGGTAGCCTGGTTAAATTCCAGGGGGGTGGGGTTGTTGTAAAGACTATGCTTTGTGCTAGAGTGCAGATTCGCTGGGTTTTTGTAGCTGGGCTTACCCCTGTCTTTCAAAGCTCAATGTCTCCCTCAAATTAAGGGGGGGTTGTGTCTGGCTGGGTGTCATGTTGTTGCACAGACACAGGGCTATCATCTGGTATGCATTTGGGGTAGCCTGGTTAAATTCCAGGGGGGTGGGGTTGTTGTAAAGACTATGCTTTGTGCTAGAGTGCAGATTCGCTGGGTTTTTGTAGCTGGGCTTACCCCTGTCTTTCAAAGCTCAATGTCTCCCTCAAATTAAGGGGGGGTTGTGTCTGGCTGGGTGTCATGTTGTTGCACAGACACAGGGCTATCATCTGGTATGCATTTGGGGTAGCCTGGTTAAATTCCAGGGGGGTGGGGTTGTTGTAAAGACTATGCTTTGTGCTAGAGTGCAGATTCGCTGGGTTTTTGTAGCTGGGCTTACCCCTGTCTTTCAAAGCTCAATGTCTCCCTCAAATTAAGGGGGGGTTGTGTCTGGCTGGGTGTCATGTTGTTGCACAGACACAGGGCTATCATCTGGTATGCATTTGGGGTAGCCTGGTTAAATTCCAGGGGGGTGGGGTTGTTGTAAAGACTATGCTTTGTGCTAGAGTGCAGATTCGCTGGGTTTTTGTAGCTGGGCTTACCCCTGTCTTTCAAAGCTCAATGTCTCCCTCAAATTAAGGGGGGATGTGTCTGGCTGGGTGTCATGTTGTTGCACAGACACAGGGCTATCATCTGGTATGCATTTGGGGTAGCCTGGTTAAATTCCAGGGGGGTGGGGTTGTTGTAAAGACTATGCTTTGTGCTAGAGTGCAGATTCGCTGGGTTTTTGTAGCTGGGCTTACCCCTGTCTTTCAAAGCTCAATGTCTCCCTCAAATTAAGGGGGGGTTGTGTCTGGCTGGGTGTCATGTTGTTCCACAGACACAGGGCTATCATCTGGTATGCATTTGGGGTAGCCTGGTTAAGTTCCAGGGGGGTGGGGTTGTTGTAAAGACTATGCTTTGTGCTAGAGTGCAGATTCGCTGGGTTTTTGTAGCTGGGCTTACCCCTGTCTTTCAAAGCTCAATGTCTCCCTCAAATTAAGGGGGAGTTGTGTCTGGCTGGGTGTCATGTTGTTGCACAGACACAGGGCTATCATCTGGTATGCATTTGGGGTAGCCTGGTTAAGTTCCAGGGGGGTGGGGTTGTTGTAAAGACTATGCTTTGTGCTAGAGTGCAGATTCGCTGGGTTTTTGTAGCTGGGCTTACCCCTGTCTTTCAAAGCTCAATGTCTCCCTCAAATTAAGGGGGGGTTGTGTCTGGCTGGGTGTCATGTTGTTGCACAGACACAGGGCTATCATCTGGTATGCATTTGGGGTAGCCTGGTTAAATTCCAGGGGGGTGGGGTTGTTGTAAAGACTATGCTTTGTGCTAGAGTGCAGATTCGCTGGGTTTTTGTAGCTGGGCTTACCCCTGTCTTTCAAAGCTCAATGTCTCCCTCAAATTAAGGGGGGGTTGTGTCTGGCTGGGTGTCATGTTGTTGCACAGACACAGGGCTATCATCTGGTATGCATTTGGGGTAGCCTGGTTAAATTCCAGGGGGGTGGGGTTGTTGTAAAGACTATGCTTTGTGCTAGAGTGCAGATTCGCTGGGTTTTTGTAGCTGGGCTTACCCCTGTCTTTCAAAGCTCAATGTCTCCCTCAAATTAAGGGGGGGTTGTGTCTGGCTGGGTGTCATGTTGTTGCACAGACACAGGGCTATCATCTGGTATGCATTTGGGGTAGCCTGGTTAAATTCCAGGGGGGTGGGGTTGTTGTAAAGACTATGCTTTGTGCTAGAGTGCAGATTCGCTGGGTTTTTGTAGCTGGGCTTACCCCTGTCTTTCAAAGCTCAATGTCTCCCTCAAATTAAGGGGGGGTTGTGTCTGGCTGGGTGTCATGTTGTTGCACAGACACAGGGCTATCATCTGGTATGCATTTGGGGTAGCCTGGTTAAATTCCAGGGGGGTGGGGTTGTTGTGAAGACTATGCTTTGTGCTAGAGGGCGGATTCGCTGAGTTTTTGTACCGGGGCTACCCCTGTCTTTCAAAGGTCAATGTCTCACTCAAATTAAGGGTGGGTTGTGTCTGGCTGGGTGCCATGTTGTTGCACAGACACGGGGCTATCGTCTGGTATGCATTTGGGGTAGCCTGGTTAAATTCCAGGGAAGTGGGGTTGTTGTAAAGTTTGATGTGTTTTTGCACTCTTATGCAGTTTGTTTGTGCTGTTTGCATGCAAGCAATGACCCACCCTGTTGATAATGTTCCTAGTCAGCAAGCAGTTGAACTGCTGGTTTTAGGACTTGGTATTGTTGAGCAGTGTTGGCTTAGATTGTTTCAGTGGGAGACCAGCTTCAATTAAAAATGGGGTGAACTGGGGAATTGGCTTTGCAATCGGTGACACCGACACTAAAAATTGCTTCTTAAAATGCCTTATTTTCCAGATTAATGAGGAAAACTTCACTTTTGTTACTTTCAAGACAGATGATTCTATCAAATGGAAGCTCATGTATTCAATAATTTCTTTTTGAGGTGAGATTTTACTTTTCAAGTAACAAGGGCCATCAAATTAACAATCAGTGTGAGAGACTGACATTTTTTAGTAGCCCGGTTTTCAAAAAACCAGGTATATATCTCCAGGGATTCACCATCCAAATACCTCTTTCACTGTAAAAAATAAAAATGTTAGTAGGAATTGACAGTTAAGATGCAGAAAGGTCAATAATTGGAGATATCTACCTGGAGTTTTGAAAACCGGGTTGCCTGAAATCTTAAGTCAAGTCCAGCACATTGCAGGCAATCTTTTAAAACTTAATTTGCTTAAAGCCCTGATACTTTTAGTGTAAAAATAACAATCTCGCTCTTCAGGACTAACCACCCTCACCTCTTAACCATGGGCTTCAAATAACTTCCTGCAAGTGACAGAAATCAGTGCAAATTCCAGAAAATTTGCACGAGGGGGGCAACAGTCCGTCCCGTAGGGACGGGCTGTTGCCCCCGTTGGCCCAGATAATATTTTTTGAGGGGGGCTTCCGTCAAACTAAGTGTCATGTTGTTGCACAGACACAGGGCTATCATCTGGTATGCATTTGGGGTAGCCTGGTTAAATTCCAGGGGGGTGGGGTTGTTGTAAAGACTATGCTTTGTGCTAGAGTGCAGATTCGCTGGGTTTTTGTAGCTGGGCTTACCCCTGTCTTTCAAAGCTCAATGTCTCCCTCAAATTAAGGGGGGGTTGTGTCTGGCTGGGTGTCATGTTGTTGCACAGACACAGGGCTATCATCTGGTATGCATTTGGGGTAGCCTGGTTAAATTCCAGGGGGGTGGGGTTGTTGTAAAGACTATGCTTTGTGCTAGAGTGCAGATTCGCTGGGTTTTTGTAGCTGGGCTTACCCCTGTCTTTCAAAGCTCAATGTCTCCCTCAAATTAAGGGGGGGTTGTGTCTGGCTGGGTGTCATGTTGTTGCACAGACACAGGGCTATCATCTGGTATGCATTTGGGGTAGCCTGGTTAAATTCCAGGGGGGTGGGGTTGTTGTAAAGACTATGCTTTGTGCTAGAGGGCGGATTCGCTGAGTTTTTGTACCGGGGCTACCCCTGTCTTTCAAAGGTCAATGTCTCACTCAAATTAAGGGTGGGTTGTGTCTGGCTGGGTGCCATGTTGTTGCACAGACACGGGGCTATCGTCTGGTATGCATTTGGGGTAGCCTGGTTAAATTCCAGGGAAGTGGGGTTGTTGTAAAGTTTGATGTGTTTTTGCACTCTTATGCAGTTTGTTTGTGCTGTTTGCATGCAAGCAATGACCCACCCTGTTGATAATGTTCCTAGTCAGCAAGCAGTTGAACTGCTGGTTTTAGGACTTGGTATTGTTGAGCAGTGTTGGCTTAGATTGTTTCAGTGGGAGACCAGCTTCAATTAAAAATGGGGTGAACTGGGGAATTGGCTTTGCAATCGGTGACACCGACACTAAAAATTGCTTCTTAAAATGCCTTATTTTCCAGATTAATGAGGAAAACTTCACTTTTGTTACTTTCAAGACAGATGATTCTATCAAATGGAAGCTCATGTATTCAATAATTTCTTTTTGAGGTGAGATTTTACTTTTCAAGTAACAAGGGCCATCAAATTAACAATCAGTGTGAGAGACTGACATTTTTTAGTAGCCCGGTTTTCAAAAAACCAGGTATATATCTCCAGGGATTCACCATCCAAATACCTCTTTCACTGTAAAAAATAAAAATGTTAGTAGGAATTGACAGTTAAGATGCAGAAAGGTCAATAATTGGAGATAATTATCTCCAGGGATTCACCATCCAAATACCTCTTTCACTGTAAAAAATAAAAATGTTAGTAGGAATTGACAGTTAAGATGCAGAAAGGTCAATAATTGGAGATATCTACCTGGAGTTTTGAAAACCGGGTTGCCTGAAATCTTAAGTCAAGTCCAGCACATTGCAGGCAATCTTTTAAAACTTAATTTGCTTAAAGCCCTGATACTTTTAGTGTAAAAATAACAATCTCGCTCTTCAGGACTAACCACCCTCACCTCTTAACCATGGGCTTCAAATAACTTCCTGCAAGTGACAGAAATCAGTGCAAATTCCAGAAAATTTGCACGAGGGGGGCAACAGTCCGTCCCGTAGGGACGGGCTGTTGCCCCCGTTGGCCCAGATAATATTTTTTGAGGGGGGCTTCCGTCAAACTAAGTGTCATGTTGTTGCACAGACACAGGGCTATCATCTGGTATGCATTTGGGGTAGCCTGGTTAAATTCCAGGGGGGTGGGGTTGTTGTAAAGACTATGCTTTGTGCTAGAGTGCAGATTCGCTGGGTTTTTGTAGCTGGGCTTACCCCTGTCTTTCAAAGCTCAATGTCTCCCTCAAATTAAGGGGGGGTTGTGTCTGGCTGGGTGTCATGTTGTTGCACAGACACAGGGCTATCATCTGGTATGCATTTGGGGTAGCCTGGTTAAATTCCAGGGGGGTGGGGTTGTTGTAAAGACTATGCTTTGTGCTAGAGTGCAGATTCGCTGGGTTTTTGTAGCTGGGCTTACCCCTGTCTTTCAAAGCTCAATGTCTCCCTCAAATTAAGGGGGGGTTGTGTCTGGCTGGGTGTCATGTTGTTGCACAGACACAGGGCTATCATCTGGTATGCATTTGGGGTAGCCTGGTTAAATTCCAGGGGGGTGGGGTTGTTGTAAAGACTATGCTTTGTGCTAGAGTGCAGATTCGCTGGGTTTTTGTAGCTGGGCTTACCCCTGTCTTTCAAAGCTCAATGTCTCCCTCAAATTAAGGGGGGGTTGTGTCTGGCTGGGTGTCATGTTGTTGCACAGACACAGGGCTATCATCTGGTATGCATTTGGGGTAGCCTGGTTAAATTCCAGGGGGGTGGGGTTGTTGTAAAGACTATGCTTTGTGCTAGAGTGCAGATTCGCTGGGTTTTTGTAGCTGGGCTTACCCCTGTCTTTCAAAGCTCAATGTCTCCCTCAAATTAAGGGGGGGTTGTGTCTGGCTGGGTGTCATGTTGTTGCACAGACACAGGGCTATCATCTGGTATGCATTTGGGGTAGCCTGGTTAAATTCCAGGGGGGTGGGGTTGTTGTAAAGACTATGCTTTGTGCTAGAGTGCAGATTCGCTGGGTTTTTGTAGCTGGGCTTACCCCTGTCTTTCAAAGCTCAATGTCTCCCTCAAATTAAGGGGGGGTTGTGTCTGGCTGGGTGTCATGTTGTTGCACAGACACAGGGCTATCATCTGGTATGCATTTGGGGTAGCCTGGTTAAATTCCAGGGGGGTGGGGTTGTTGTAAAGACTATGCTTTGTGCTAGAGTGCAGATTCGCTGGGTTTTTGTAGCTGGGCTTACCCCTGTCTTTCAAAGCTCAATGTCTCCCTCAAATTAAGGGGGGGTTGTGTCTGGCTGGGTGTCATGTTGTTGCACAGACACAGGGCTATCATCTGGTATGCATTTGGGGTAGCCTGGTTAAGTTCCAGGGGGGTGGGGTTGTTGTAAAGACTATGCTTTGTGCTAGAGTGCAGATTCGCTGGGTTTTTGTAGCTGGGCTTACCCCTGTCTTTCAAAGCTCAATGTCTCCCTCAAATTAAGGGGGAGTTGTGTCTGGCTGGGTGTCATGTTGTTGCACAGACACAGGGCTATCATCTGGTATGCATTTGGGGTAGCCTGGTTAAGTTCCAGGGGGGTGGGGTTGTTGTAAAGACTATGCTTTGTGCTAGAGTGCAGATTCGCTGGGTTTTTGTAGCTGGGCTTACCCCTGTCTTTCAAAGCTCAATGTCTCCCTCAAATTAAGGGGGGGTTGTGTCTGGCTGGGTGTCATGTTGTTGCACAGACACAGGGCTATCATCTGGTATGCATTTGGGGTAGCCTGGTTAAATTCCAGGGGGGTGGGGTTGTTGTAAAGACTATGCTTTGTGCTAGAGTGCAGATTCGCTGGGTTTTTGTAGCTGGGCTTACCCCTGTCTTTCAAAGCTCAATGTCTCCCTCAAATTAAGGGGGGGTTGTGTCTGGCTGGGTGTCATGTTGTTGCACAGACACAGGGCTATCATCTGGTATGCATTTGGGGTAGCCTGGTTAAATTCCAGGGGGGTGGGGTTGTTGTAAAGACTATGCTTTGTGCTAGAGTGCAGATTCGCTGGGTTTTTGTAGCTGGGCTTACCCCTGTCTTTCAAAGCTCAATGTCTCCCTCAAATTAAGGGGGGGTTGTGTCTGGCTGGGTGTCATGTTGTTGCACAGACACAGGGCTATCATCTGGTATGCATTTGGGGTAGCCTGGTTAAATTCCAGGGGGGTGGGGTTGTTGTAAAGACTATGCTTTGTGCTAGAGTGCAGATTCGCTGGGTTTTTGTAGCTGGGCTTACCCCTGTCTTTCAAAGCTCAATGTCTCCCTCAAATTAAGGGGGGGTTGTGTCTGGCTGGGTGTCATGTTGTTGCACAGACACAGGGCTATCATCTGGTATGCATTTGGGGTAGCCTGGTTAAATTCCAGGGGGGTGGGGTTGTTGTAAAGACTATGCTTTGTGCTAGAGGGCGGATTCGCTGAGTTTTTGTACCGGGGCTACCCCTGTCTTTCAAAGGTCAATGTCTCACTCAAATTAAGGGTGGGTTGTGTCTGGCTGGGTGCCATGTTGTTGCACAGACACGGGGCTATCGTCTGGTATGCATTTGGGGTAGCCTGGTTAAATTCCAGGGAAGTGGGGTTGTTGTAAAGTTTGATGTGTTTTTGCACTCTTATGCAGTTTGTTTGTGCTGTTTGCATGCAAGCAATGACCCACCCTGTTGATAATGTTCCTAGTCAGCAAGCAGTTGAACTGCTGGTTTTAGGACTTGGTATTGTTGAGCAGTGTTGGCTTAGATTGTTTCAGTGGGAGACCAGCTTCAATTAAAAATGGGGTGAACTGGGGAATTGGCTTTGCAATCGGTGACACCGACACTAAAAATTGCTTCTTAAAATGCCTTATTTTCCAGATTAATGAGGAAAACTTCACTTTTGTTACTTTCAAGACAGATGATTCTATCAAATGGAAGCTCATGTATTCAATAATTTCTTTTTGAGGTGAGATTTTACTTTTCAAGTAACAAGGGCCATCAAATTAACAATCAGTGTGAGAGACTGACATTTTTTAGTAGCCCGGTTTTCAAAAAACCAGGTATATATCTCCAGGGATTCACCATCCAAATACCTCTTTCACTGTAAAAAATAAAAATGTTAGTAGGAATTGACAGTTAAGATGCAGAAAGGTCAATAATTGGAGATATCTACCTGGAGTTTTGAAAACCGGGTTGCCTGAAATCTTAAGTCAAGTCCAGCACATTGCAGGCAATCTTTTAAAACTTAATTTGCTTAAAGCCCTGATACTTTTAGTGTAAAAATAACAATCTCGCTCTTCAGGACTAACCACCCTCACCTCTTAACCATGGGCTTCAAATAACTTCCTGCAAGTGACAGAAATCAGTGCAAATTCCAGAAAATTTGCACGAGGGGGGCAACAGTCCGTCCCGTAGGGACGGGCTGTTGCCCCCGTTGGCCCAGATAATATTTTTTGAGGGGGGCTTCCGTCAAACTAAGTGTCATGTTGTTGCACAGACACAGGGCTATCATCTGGTATGCATTTGGGGTAGCCTGGTTAAATTCCAGGGGGGTGGGGTTGTTGTAAAGACTATGCTTTGTGCTAGAGTGCAGATTCGCTGGGTTTTTGTAGCTGGGCTTACCCCTGTCTTTCAAAGCTCAATGTCTCCCTCAAATTAAGGGGGGGTTGTGTCTGGCTGGGTGTCATGTTGTTGCACAGACACAGGGCTATCATCTGGTATGCATTTGGGGTAGCCTGGTTAAATTCCAGGGGGGTGGGGTTGTTGTAAAGACTATGCTTTGTGCTAGAGTGCAGATTCGCTGGGTTTTTGTAGCTGGGCTTACCCCTGTCTTTCAAAGCTCAATGTCTCCCTCAAATTAAGGGGGGGTTGTGTCTGGCTGGGTGTCATGTTGTTGCACAGACACAGGGCTATCATCTGGTATGCATTTGGGGTAGCCTGGTTAAATTCCAGGGGAGTGGGGTTGTTGTAAAGACTATGCTTTGTGCTAGAGTGCAGATTCGCTGGGTTTTTGTAGCTGGGCTTACCCCTGTCTTTCAAAGCTCAATGTCTCCCTCAAATTAAGGGGGGGTTGTGTCTGGCTGGGTGTCATGTTGTTGCACAGACACAGGGCTATCATCTGGTATGCATTTGGGGTAGCCTGGTTAAATTCCAGGGGGGTGGGGTTGTTGTAAAGACTATGCTTTGTGCTAGAGTGCAGATTCGCTGGGTTTTTGTAGCTGGGCTTACCCCTGTCTTTCAAAGCTCAATGTCTCCCTCAAATTAAGGGGGGGTTGTGTCTGGCTGGGTGTCATCGTGTTGCACAGAAACAGGGCTATCATCTGGTATGCATTTGGAGTTTCTTGGCTTATTAGTCGATTAATTTTGTTTAAATAATTTTTTTGATAGGTTTTAAGTCATTGAATTTTTGGAGATGACTCTTAAATAACTTTAGCCTTTTTTTCTTATTTTTTAAAACAGGCACACCCAGCGACTGTTTACTTTATAATTTCTCTACGGAGAGGGAGAACAGGCCTATTATTTTCTACTGCTTGAGGATTGCTTAAAATCTGCTTATGAATATTGATCTATTCATATACAAATTTTGAAACTTAGTTAATGAATTTCCATTATTTTATTTTAAGTTTGATTCTTCACATTTTACCCCCCAGTCTAGGCTATTTATCGTAGGCAGAAAAAATGGAAAATTTCGGACTCTAAAATGTGATGTTCCTAACAGGAATCAATTATGCAGTTTTAACTTTTTTAAAACCTTTAAGTGCATCTAATATTTACGGTAAATTAACGGTGAAGCCCTCGTATTTTTCAAAAGACTCAAAATACCGTAGGATGACCGAACTGATACACAAAATTTTATAGCGACACTGACGATGCATTTCTAGAGATTTAAAAGTACTCTGGATAGCCTAAGAAGTGTTTAAAATATATTAGGAGGAAATTGTCGTTGGGGGTGCCCGCGCAAAGGAGTTTATGTTATAAAAAATTATGTACGGAAGTGATATGAGCCTTGCTTTTGTTAAAGTCTCGGTACCGTTGAGGTAAAATTATCTTAATATTACTTGACTGCAACAAAAATAAATAAAAATGCTGCAACGAAAGATACTTGTTATTTCTTTCTCCTCCCGTTTTTTTTTTTAAGCTTCCCATTAAATTTGTGACTTAGACAGTGATCTTTAAATCTTTGTATTGCAAAAAGATTCGAACGAGCGGGAAGATAGTTTCTCACCATTTACAAGTGTTGCCTCTTTGTAGACTACAAACGTACATCAGTAAGGGGCATATGTATATCGTAGCGTAACATAGAAACGTCCTTCCTGTTAAGGGGAATGATCCATATGATGTAATTATGATCTGGCTGGCAAATTATGCAGTCGGATAAAGTGGAGTGAAGACTTTATTTAGACAGCAGATAACCTTTTTACAGTTAAAACTCATTTATTTGTGGCCCTCTATTAACAGAAAAAAAATATATAAAAATCAGATCATTCAGCAATGGTAAGAGAGAGAGAAAAAAAGTTACAGAAATGAAAACTGTAATAATCACAATTAAAAATAAATAAGACTGTAAAAAGATCTATTTCAGTCGTATTTTTATCTTTTCTTTATTTTTGCTATTTAAACTAACTAAAAAAAGTGTCTCAGCTCGGGTTTACTGCACTTTTAAAGCCAATACTGTTACGTCATATTTCAAGGAAGCAAACCTTGCTTCACTTTCTCTGAGATGAGAGTTCTTTGAATGAGTCAGATCGCGGATCTCTTGATCTTGCTTGACGCTTCGATTTCGTAAAGATTTTAGATACTTAAGTCGGTTATTAGTCTTGTCACAAACTTGACAGGTATCGAGCCTAGATTTTCTGAAGCTAAGAACATCTTTCAATTCGGTGTTAAAGATATTTCTAAAAGTTGAAAAACTTATAACAGGTCCTTTGTTTTTTCTTTTTAACCTGGTCGTCTTGACATCAGGATGTTCACGAACATATTCCGACCACATTTTTCGTAGTGTTTCATTGGATTCAAAATACTTTTTGCTGCCACTTCGCGATCTTCTATAATGAGACTCGGACGCGTCATGTGAAAGTATAAAGTCGATGACGGTCTGTTTTGTTTCAGGCAAAAGTCTTCGAGGAGTGGTTTGCCCTCTTTGGTCGGGCTCTATAAATGGTCCTTCAGGGCTCATTTTTTTTAGCAGACATTCTATTTTATGCTTTGATATACCATAAACCTTGAGGAACGCAGTCTTGCATACTTCACCCAGCGATGGGGACTTGTATGTTATTTTTCGTTTTCCGGTTTGCGTGATCTTCACTTCCACAAGTTTTGACAGAAGATAATTTTGTTCATTGTATTGTTTCTTATAAAGCAGGTCCCTTTGCTGCCGTATGATGCGTTTTATATTACACAGACCGTGTCTCAGGAGGCATCCATTGTCACAACAGGTCAAGTTCAAATTGTGCAAACCAAAGGCAGCATTTTTGCGCCGGTTCACTCGGTTCGCCTTTGGCACGTAAACCTTTTTTAACTTGCTTCTGGAACTCAAAGTTCTCCTTCCTTTCTCTACCGAGCTTGCAAGAGGTTTACCTTGTCTAAAATATTGCCACGGATTCGAACTGTCAAAAATGTACAATAGGCGATTAACATCAACCCCACTTAAGTTCATCTCTGTTTCTTGCTGAGCAAAAGAGCCCATTGTTGAAGGAAAGGAAAATGTTTTAATCTCACCCGTGTGATTCTTATTCATTTTATATTCTTCATGGAAGATAGAGCTTACTAGAATTTTCTAGCATCGTGATAAAAAAGTAACTATAAAAACGTTTTCTGACGTCAATTATAACCAATCTACCAGGTGTTAACAGTTTCGCTACTTATCAGTATAGTTTTTTTAAAAATAGCCTCTGTAATCGTGTGGGATGAGAAGAGAAAAATGCATTTTTGTGTAATTTTTCCTCCTAAAAGACACAAATATTACTCCATCAAAAATAAGAAATGCACTCACTTTTTGCATAATAATGATAATACTTTATCAACTTCGCCCTTGAAACAGTCGGCCTTAAGGAAATTCAACTGCGTGATTCACGAAAAGTCTAGAATTCAGGTGTAATTCCCGAGTTGTGAAACACGTTCTACAAAATAGCTGCATTTTATGAGAAAAAACTAGAGTTTTCGCGACTTTACATTTTTTTAATATTGCGACAAAACAAGCAAGTGAACATACTTATAAATAATGCGCCCATCCGACTACTGACCTTTGTTAAATCTTCGGCCCATTGAACTATTATTCCGTTTCGACCGGATTGTAACCCAGGGGTGCCATTTAACGATGATGCCAAGAGTGTTGGTTCTCCAAATGGACTATCATAAGTGTCTTCCGACGCCAAAAGTTTCCTCTCAAGATTCCTTTTACTTGAGAAAGTTAAGGACCAATCTTTTCGGGGTCTATTCAGCCAATGAGGATATTATGAACTGTTTTTTTTACGATGAATCCATTGGCGGAAGTGGTCCTAATGAAGTGATATCTTTACTTAACTACGTATTGGAGACACTAATAGAAAGGTACGGGACATTTCATCATTTAATACTATGGGCAGACAACTCGCCAGCACAGTTTAAACACTGCTTTTTATTTTTTTACTTGGACACCCTTGTCCAGAATGGAAGGTTTCTTCGAGTAGATCTGAAATTTTTGTTGGAAGGGCATTCCTTTTCAATATGTGATAGAAGATTCGGGTGTATTCAGCAATTCTTTAACACTCAGGAAAAAATCGAAACTCCTCAAGAATGGGCAATTTCTCTACGAAATAGCCATTTACGTAACGTCAGAAGCCATTGGGTAAGCCTTCATCAGATAATGAACTATAAATCGTACTTAAAGAAGAAATACATTGCTAGAAGCGAGGACATTAAAGGAGAAAAATTCGGAGTGGGAAAAATTGCGTTTATGAATTTTGGCTATGGTGAGATACCAGATCAAGAAGGAAACTTAACGCTTACCAGGCACAATGAAACCGCCTTTATCAGGTTTACAATGGATACAGTGGAAAAGCCAACAATTGTCTCTTTTGTAAAGAAGAAACAATGTGAGGAATTGAATCCAGCGAATCTAGTTCCTGTGAGACAAGATTGCAGACCTGTTCGCGAAAATGTGAGACCAAATTGTATGACACTCGCCCAGAAATATTTATCTGAAAGGGCTTTACGGTTCTTCACTGCATTGGCAGTTGCTCCCGCTGATCAGGACAGTCATGATGCTGACTAGTAATGAATAACCACTACTTGTGTACATAGTGATAATACCAATTACAATATTGTATAACTGTTATACCCTAATTACGATACCGTTGGTTTTATCGGATTGAGAGACAATAATTAGGTTCATGAACATTTTATTCACTGTATCCGTTTGGTAGTGTTCACAACTCGATGTACCACAGTTCGACTGAGTAAACACTTGTAACTGCACCCTGAGACCTTTTTAAAAGGCAAACGTTGAACTAAAGGCGACTGATAATCGCACGAGCGCCCCGCTGCGGTAAAGGCTTAAGCGTGCCGTCCTCACGATCAGTTTGCTTTGGCTGTGTATACTCAATTTGATTTAACTAGAAAGGAATGAGAAACTATTGCGTTTATAAAGTTCTCTGTTAGCAACGACTTGTAAGGTGCATTGGCCAATATGCAACCGCAATTTATGTACAGCTGATGAAAGAAAGGATGCTATGTTTCCAAGCTAAATTATAGGTGTCCACTTTATCAAACATATTCCCTTAGCCAAATAGCAATCAGTAAGAAACTAAGGGAAACCTTATAGTTAAGGGTAAATAACAGAAACATGAAGCAAAAACATCAGGACATAGGAAGCTATAGCAACGACGTCCGGCCACGGCAACGAGTAAGTCAAAAAAGCTATAGGTTTATTAAGAAAAGCAAGTCTGCCCGTGCATCTACTTCTTTGCTGTCACTGCCCGCACAACTACGATACGTTTTATGGAGAGAATTAGAATTAACACCGCAAGATTTAAAAAAAACGCCTATTCGTTTTAAAATTGACGTTTTCGCTGCTGTTGCCGCCGTCGATGCCAAAGCTCCCTAATCGTCGACCTCCCATGAAAAGGAATTTTTTTTAGACGTGAGTATACTTTAGCTTCAAAGTAAAGTAACACCCATCAGGCTAAATTAAATGTCCTAAGCCATAAACCTTTTACCGCAATCTCTGTCAGCAGGGAGTTTTAGCAAGGTCCACGGCGACGGCAAAACGAGAACGTCAAAACAGCAATAAGTTTATTAAACAAAACATCACGTTTACACGTGCAGATCACTTTTTTGCACATTTCTTTGCCATTGCTGCACGACTACGAGCCTAATTTCACGTTTTATGGAGGACGTAAACAAGCGATAGGGAAATTTTCTTTGTCTTTCTAAACTTGAGTGCAGTCCTTAAGAAATCAACTCCAGGGAAATTTGCCTACACTAGACATTTTCAGTGAATTGGAATTAACGCGATAAAATTTGAAAAACGCAAATTCATTTTAAAAGTGACGTTTTCGTTGCTGTAGCCGTCGTCGATGCTAAAACTCATTTCGAGCGCGCAAAGCTAGCTCGTAAAATCACTCGCGCACAATAAAACAAAACTTTACTTTTGGTCCGTAATCAAATTGCATGCATGACTGAAATGTAGCGCAAAGCAGATATTTCTGAGAACATTTTACTGAATAACAAATGTCAACATAAAAATCAATTTTTGGCATCGATAGACAAAAAAAGGTAAAGGCAATTATTGCCTGTTTGGTAATGCCGGTTAGCCCAAATTGACAAAAAAGGGGGATGAAACAAGTACCGTATGTATTGTAATAACGTCACGATAAATTGTAAATTTAGTAATAAGGGCAATAGATGGACTAAGTAGAATCCAATTCGGTCTGTAATGATGCGCGTGATCAACAAAAAATCGGAGGACCGCGCAGCGGGAGTGATTACTTAAATCTCGATTATGATTACAGACTGTATTGGGTTGCATGAACGTTTGTTACAACTTAATCATATATAACTATAACAAAATGTGTGATATTTTAGGATTTTTCAAAATTAAAACGCAAGAACTTCCGAGATTTTTTTGCTAGCGGTGAGAAAAAAAGCATTTGAGTGCGCAATTGCAATGGTGCGTGATGTCCAATTAGTAGGCATAACGCGTATTGGCCTATAAGTGGTGAAATCAGCACAGTTGATAGCCAATCAGATTTGAGAATTTTACTATAGTTATGATTAAGAAAAAATGGAAAGAATAAAGAAGAAAAAGAAACGGTAAAAGCTAGGGTGGAAGAGTTTGACTGTTTGTATGATATTCCCAATCTGCGTCGCCGTAATTCCAGAGGAATTCCACAGATTGTGGAATATCATGCAAAGCAACGAAAAACACTCTTGCTCGCGATGATGTATCATCAACATAGGGCTTTAAATTTGCGTTTTGCCTTGAATGGTTGATAGTTGCCGCCAAGTTTAGTTCGGCATGAATATCACCATAGTAAGGATCAATTCTGAAAGTAAATAATAAATAACGTTTTAGTGTGTACAACTTAACACAAACATTAAGAATATCCCACATATATTCATAACATACTGGGTAACTGTTGGTTCTCGCGAGTAAGTTGAAACAGAAAGATAGTTCAAAGAAATCCAAAGGCGACAAGTCAAGTCAAAACAACGGTTACACGTGTTTATATAACGTCGTCTTGGAGGTAGTAAAAGTATTTGCAAAAATGCGCTTAAGCCAGTAACTTACGCGATACTTTGGCCGCGGTGATCTATGACCATGAGGGTACATGTCTTTCCTACTCTTGCGTACTCCGCCTCGCGTTTCGTTGCCTCAGTCATCGATATAAGCTCCCCCGTGTACTCTGCCACCACCTGTCCTCTTTCCACG
The DNA here is from genome assembly GCF_958299795.1 of Porites lutea. Lineage (NCBI taxonomy): Eukaryota > Metazoa > Cnidaria > Anthozoa > Scleractinia > Poritidae > Porites > Porites lutea. The sequence goes on along the minus strand of NW_027332355.1, from coordinate 55,339 downwards.
TCTTGTTTGGCGAAGGCGCATTTTCCCGCGCCTCGCGGGTCACTTGGAACGTCGTGCACCTGTGCAAGAAAAGTGCGAATACTGATCAGCTAGTAACATTTCATTAAACCAGAAGAAAAGATATTCAACAGGAAAGGAACGAAAGAGCCTCAAGTAAACACTCACCTCGATTGGAGGAACTGGTGGAGGATGCCTGGCCATGAATACGGAGATGTTTCTTAACATCTGTTCACCTCCAAATTCATGGCCAAGCATACGACGGGCGCGGTGGAGTTTAATATTGAAGTATCCTCTGGTGTTGTTTTGTACGCCGTACGTGACATTTCCATTGTTTGAGAATGAAAAGGTGGAAATTTCCTTTTTTAGTTGCTGTTAACATAAAAATAAACGATTTTAGATCATTTCACCTTCAATGCCTTGAGATGTTTTCTTTTTCAACTTTTGAACTTACTCGATTAAAAGCACTTCTCTTCATTAGGAACTTTGTTTGGCCGTGAACACTATCGTCGTCGGTCCAAATTGAAACTGCCGTTTCATAGGCGGAAAAAAGCTCCGATGTGGAAACAAAGTTTCCTTCCTCTGTAGTGACACATTGATTTAAAAATTTTGACAAAAGAGGACATTTTGCCGCTCTTTTGTGCCGCAGCATCACCCGTCTAACATTCGCGTAGGACATGTTGAATAACGTTGTGGCAACTGGATAAGGATGTAAGAGCTATTTTCCCACAGGGTAAAATTAGAGAAAGTATAGAAGTGTGGCAGAGTGTGGGAATGCTTATAAAAGCTGCAATTCTATTTGTGGAATGTGTCAATCTCGCTACTTCACTGAATGTCGATCTGGTGTTTGCAGGCAAGTTTTCAAAATATTTGTATTTGTTTTTCAGACTTTTATTATTTCATTAAAAAGAAAAATATATGAGACATACAGACGTTTCAATAGACCCCTTTAGCTCAATGTATTGATGATATGTTTTTGCTTTTCAAACGCCATGTGACTTGAAATATGTTATGATAATTTATGCGTAGATTTGCACATGATTATGCATAAATTTTGATACTTTGTCACATGACCTTCATTGCAACTGGAATATGAGCCCGCATTTCCAGGCAGGGTGGCTACATTTGCCGCGGGTGTGAAAAAAATATACAACTATTTTGAAAATTTGCCTGCAAACACCATCCGTGTATCAAAACACTTCGGATCTCTTCTCAGCCTTTGATTCTTTTATAACGGGATGAGAACCCGAGACCACAGGAGCCAGAAACAAATGAACTTGAAACGTTGAATCCAGGCTATCGATTGAAAGGAATCAATGTGACCTAAGTCCGCGTTTTATAAAAGAAGGCTATTAATTCTTTTCTGGATTTCTGGATTCAGGTAGGGAACATAAACTTTGAAGATATTGACACTGGGGCAAGATTTCCGTACTGTTCTGACAACACCTTACATTTATTGTGAATGCAGCAATTTCCTACTTTACGAAGTTCAGTATTGCATGAAGAGTCAAAACATCATGAAACATGAACGCATAATCATAAATAAGGTTTTTAATATTCTTGGATTGTAACCACGTGACAAGGCGACCAGGCTTGAAAACAATTCAATACATAAAAATGAAAATACAGTTGAGTTCCCAGAGGACAGAAATGCATTTGTTTTTATCATCCAACATGGCCGCCGTGATGTCAGGTGCATTAAAACCAATAATAGGACTGTTTGGTGATCTTGCTTACTCAAAGAACATAACACTTGTTTACTGACCTTGTTTATAGAAAACAAACTGTGTCGCTTTTAACACCATACAGAGAAAATACAATTTCATTCTCTTTTGCCAGGAGGTCATGATTATTTAGGACTTACAGTTATAGATTTTCTTATTACTGTTTAATTACTCTTAAAAAGGAAAATCCTGGCATAGAAAAACACATAAGCTCAAGCCCTTTCAAAGAGCTTCGTACCTTAAGACTTCAGGTTTTATAGAAACAAACTTTTCTTGCTGTACGATAACAAAACCAATCCAAAAAATTTGTAAACAACTTGTCTTTCTTACCAAATACTTGAAATTGATTGGTCCAATAACATTTGAATTCACAAACGCTTACTGTCATATTTTATATTTTATTGTTTATGTAACTGACATGTACCATCAAGTCAGCTTTACAATGCAGAAGGTGTCAATATACCAGTTATTCTAAAAAGACGATTCATCGGCCAAGGTAATGTAACTTTATTGCGCACTAGATAAGTGTATAGTGATAATTTTTCTTCATATGGCCCAAAACCCAACAATGAGTCCATTAAAGTACAGCAACCTTTACAGAACTCTATTAAACCGTGAAATTCGGAGACATATCACCATTATCAAATACAAATGAAACATATACTGTAAAATAATGATTAATAATATTTTTGCATTTGATAATAAAGACGTTATCTTTTAAAAAATCTTTCATTATCACACTTTGCCAAAACAGAGCTATCATCTGGTATCCATTGTGTGGTTCCGAAAATTTTCCATACTTCCCCCACGAAAAGGATTATTTCTTAGACCTCCCCCCCAACCTCTCTGGAAATTACAGTCAAGCTTCATACATTTACTTAAATTTTGCGGCCTTTATGAGAACCCCAACCCGCCAACAATTTCCAAACCCTTCTATAAAGGGAGTATGAATATATTCTAGAACTACACATTTGGGGTAGCCTGGTTAAATTCCAGGGGGGTGGGGTTGTTGTAAGACAAGACAAGACAAGACAATGCTTTATTTAAAGTCTCATACAGTCCTATGTACATCGACTTTATCCAACTAATTTAAAATCATAGCACAAGCTGCACACTAGTGAAACTATAATCAATGTTAATCTAAAGAACTAATGATCTTCTTTTCTCACAGCAGTCGACTACTTTTTTTGCAATTAACTTTTGCACTGGTTTGTTCTTGCTCGGATGGTTGTTAAGACTACGCTTTGTGCTAGAGTGCAGATTCGCTGGGTTTTTGTAGCTGGGCTTACCCCTGTCTTTCAAAGCTCAATGTCTCCCTCAAATTAAGGGGGGGTTGTGTCTGGCTGGGTGTCATGTTGTTGCACAGACACAGGGCTATCATCTGGTATGCATTTGGGGTAGCCTGGTTAAATTCCAGGGGGGTGGGGTTGTTGTAAAGACTATGCTTTGTGCTAGAGTGCAGATTCGCTGGGTTTTTGTAGCTGGGCTTACCCCTGTCTTTCAAAGCTCAATGTCTCCCTCAAATTAAGGGGGGGTTGTGTCTGGCTGGGTGTCATGTTGTTGCACAGACACAGGGCTATCATCTGGTATGCATTTGGGGTAGCCTGGTTAAATTCCAGGGGGGTGGGGTTGTTGTAAAGACTATGCTTTGTGCTAGAGTGCAGATTCGCTGGGTTTTTGTAGCTGGGCTTACCCCTGTCTTTCAAAGCTCAATGTCTCCCTCAAATTAAGGGGGGGTTGTGTCTGGCTGGGTGTCATGTTGTTGCACAGACACAGGGCTATCATCTGGTATGCATTTGGGGTAGCCTGGTTAAATTCCAGGGGGGTGGGGTTGTTGTAAAGACTATGCTTTGTGCTAGAGTGCAGATTCGCTGGGTTTTTGTAGCTGGGCTTACCCCTGTCTTTCAAAGCTCAATGTCTCCCTCAAATTAAGGGGGGGTTGTGTCTGGCTGGGTGTCATGTTGTTGCACAGACACAGGGCTATCATCTGGTATGCATTTGGGGTAGCCTGGTTAAATTCCAGGGGGGTGGGGTTGTTGTAAAGACTATGCTTTGTGCTAGAGTGCAGATTCGCTGGGTTTTTGTAGCTGGGCTTACCCCTGTCTTTCAAAGCTCAATGTCTCCCTCAAATTAAGGGGGGGTTGTGTCTGGCTGGGTGTCATGTTGTTGCACAGACACAGGGCTATCATCTGGTATGCATTTGGGGTAGCCTGGTTAAATTCCAGGGGGGTGGGGTTGTTGTAAAGACTATGCTTTGTGCTAGAGTGCAGATTCGCTGGGTTTTTGTAGCTGGGCTTACCCCTGTCTTTCAAAGCTCAATGTCTCCCTCAAATTAAGGGGGGGTTGTGTCTGGCTGGGTGTCATGTTGTTGCACAGACACAGGGCTATCATCTGGTATGCATTTGGGGTAGCCTGGTTAAATTCCAGGGGGGTGGGGTTGTTGTAAAGACTATGCTTTGTGCTAGAGTGCAGATTCGCTGGGTTTTTGTAGCTGGGCTTACCCCTGTCTTTCAAAGCTCAATGTCTCCCTCAAATTAAGGGGGGGTTGTGTCTGGCTGGGTGTCATGTTGTTGCACAGACACAGGGCTATCATCTGGTATGCATTTGGGGTAGCCTGGTTAAATTCCAGGGGGGTGGGGTTGTTGTAAAGACTATGCTTTGTGCTAGAGTGCAGATTCGCTGGGTTTTTGTAGCTGGGCTTACCCCTGTCTTTCAAAGCTCAATGTCTCCCTCAAATTAAGGGGGGGTTGTGTCTGGCTGGGTGTCATGTTGTTGCACAGACACAGGGCTATCATCTGGTATGCATTTGGGGTAGCCTGGTTAAGTTCCAGGGGGGTGGGGTTGTTGTAAAGACTATGCTTTGTGCTAGAGTGCAGATTCGCTGGGTTTTTGTAGCTGGGCTTACCCCTGTCTTTCAAAGCTCAATGTCTCCCTCAAATTAAGGGGGAGTTGTGTCTGGCTGGGTGTCATGTTGTTGCACAGACACAGGGCTATCATCTGGTATGCATTTGGGGTAGCCTGGTTAAGTTCCAGGGGGGTGGGGTTGTTGTAAAGACTATGCTTTGTGCTAGAGTGCAGATTCGCTGGGTTTTTGTAGCTGGGCTTACCCCTGTCTTTCAAAGCTCAATGTCTCCCTCAAATTAAGGGGGGGTTGTGTCTGGCTGGGTGTCATGTTGTTGCACAGACACAGGGCTATCATCTGGTATGCATTTGGGGTAGCCTGGTTAAATTCCAGGGGGGTGGGGTTGTTGTAAAGACTATGCTTTGTGCTAGAGTGCAGATTCGCTGGGTTTTTGTAGCTGGGCTTACCCCTGTCTTTCAAAGCTCAATGTCTCCCTCAAATTAAGGGGGGGTTGTGTCTGGCTGGGTGTCATGTTGTTGCACAGACACAGGGCTATCATCTGGTATGCATTTGGGGTAGCCTGGTTAAATTCCAGGGGGGTGGGGTTGTTGTAAAGACTATGCTTTGTGCTAGAGTGCAGATTCGCTGGGTTTTTGTAGCTGGGCTTACCCCTGTCTTTCAAAGCTCAATGTCTCCCTCAAATTAAGGGGGGGTTGTGTCTGGCTGGGTGTCATGTTGTTGCACAGACACAGGGCTATCATCTGGTATGCATTTGGGGTAGCCTGGTTAAATTCCAGGGGGGTGGGGTTGTTGTAAAGACTATGCTTTGTGCTAGAGTGCAGATTCGCTGGGTTTTTGTAGCTGGGCTTACCCCTGTCTTTCAAAGCTCAATGTCTCCCTCAAATTAAGGGGGGGTTGTGTCTGGCTGGGTGTCATGTTGTTGCACAGACACAGGGCTATCATCTGGTATGCATTTGGGGTAGCCTGGTTAAATTCCAGGGGGGTGGGGTTGTTGTGAAGACTATGCTTTGTGCTAGAGGGCGGATTCGCTGAGTTTTTGTACCGGGGCTACCCCTGTCTTTCAAAGGTCAATGTCTCACTCAAATTAAGGGTGGGTTGTGTCTGGCTGGGTGCCATGTTGTTGCACAGACACGGGGCTATCGTCTGGTATGCATTTGGGGTAGCCTGGTTAAATTCCAGGGAAGTGGGGTTGTTGTAAAGTTTGATGTGTTTTTGCACTCTTATGCAGTTTGTTTGTGCTGTTTGCATGCAAGCAATGACCCACCCTGTTGATAATGTTCCTAGTCAGCAAGCAGTTGAACTGCTGGTTTTAGGACTTGGTATTGTTGAGCAGTGTTGGCTTAGATTGTTTCAGTGGGAGACCAGCTTCAATTAAAAATGGGGTGAACTGGGGAATTGGCTTTGCAATCGGTGACACCGACACTAAAAATTGCTTCTTAAAATGCCTTATTTTCCAGATTAATGAGGAAAACTTCACTTTTGTTACTTTCAAGACAGATGATTCTATCAAATGGAAGCTCATGTATTCAATAATTTCTTTTTGAGGTGAGATTTTACTTTTCAAGTAACAAGGGCCATCAAATTAACAATCAGTGTGAGAGACTGACATTTTTTAGTAGCCCGGTTTTCAAAAAACCAGGTATATATCTCCAGGGATTCACCATCCAAATACCTCTTTCACTGTAAAAAATAAAAATGTTAGTAGGAATTGACAGTTAAGATGCAGAAAGGTCAATAATTGGAGATAATTATCTCCAGGGATTCACCATCCAAATACCTCTTTCACTGTAAAAAATAAAAATGTTAGTAGGAATTGACAGTTAAGATGCAGAAAGGTCAATAATTGGAGATATCTACCTGGAGTTTTGAAAACCGGGTTGCCTGAAATCTTAAGTCAAGTCCAGCACATTGCAGGCAATCTTTTAAAACTTAATTTGCTTAAAGCCCTGATACTTTTAGTGTAAAAATAACAATCTCGCTCTTCAGGACTAACCACCCTCACCTCTTAACCATGGGCTTCAAATAACTTCCTGCAAGTGACAGAAATCAGTGCAAATTCCAGAAAATTTGCACGAGGGGGGCAACAGTCCGTCCCGTAGGGACGGGCTGTTGCCCCCGTTGGCCCAGATAATATTTTTTGAGGGGGGCTTCCGTCAAACTAAGTGTCATGTTGTTGCACAGACACAGGGCTATCATCTGGTATGCATTTGGGGTAGCCTGGTTAAATTCCAGGGGGGTGGGGTTGTTGTAAAGACTATGCTTTGTGCTAGAGTGCAGATTCGCTGGGTTTTTGTAGCTGGGCTTACCCCTGTCTTTCAAAGCTCAATGTCTCCCTCAAATTAAGGGGGGGTTGTGTCTGGCTGGGTGTCATGTTGTTGCACAGACACAGGGCTATCATCTGGTATGCATTTGGGGTAGCCTGGTTAAATTCCAGGGGGGTGGGGTTGTTGTAAAGACTATGCTTTGTGCTAGAGTGCAGATTCGCTGGGTTTTTGTAGCTGGGCTTACCCCTGTCTTTCAAAGCTCAATGTCTCCCTCAAATTAAGGGGGGGTTGTGTCTGGCTGGGTGTCATGTTGTTGCACAGACACAGGGCTATCATCTGGTATGCATTTGGGGTAGCCTGGTTAAATTCCAGGGGGGTGGGGTTGTTGTAAAGACTATGCTTTGTGCTAGAGTGCAGATTCGCTGGGTTTTTGTAGCTGGGCTTACCCCTGTCTTTCAAAGCTCAATGTCTCCCTCAAATTAAGGGGGGGTTGTGTCTGGCTGGGTGTCATGTTGTTGCACAGACACAGGGCTATCATCTGGTATGCATTTGGGGTAGCCTGGTTAAATTCCAGGGGGGTGGGGTTGTTGTAAAGACTATGCTTTGTGCTAGAGTGCAGATTCGCTGGGTTTTTGTAGCTGGGCTTACCCCTGTCTTTCAAAGCTCAATGTCTCCCTCAAATTAAGGGGGGGTTGTGTCTGGCTGGGTGTCATGTTGTTGCACAGACACAGGGCTATCATCTGGTATGCATTTGGGGTAGCCTGGTTAAATTCCAGGGGGGTGGGGTTGTTGTAAAGACTATGCTTTGTGCTAGAGTGCAGATTCGCTGGGTTTTTGTAGCTGGGCTTACCCCTGTCTTTCAAAGCTCAATGTCTCCCTCAAATTAAGGGGGGGTTGTGTCTGGCTGGGTGTCATGTTGTTGCACAGACACAGGGCTATCATCTGGTATGCATTTGGGGTAGCCTGGTTAAATTCCAGGGGGGTGGGGTTGTTGTAAAGACTATGCTTTGTGCTAGAGTGCAGATTCGCTGGGTTTTTGTAGCTGGGCTTACCCCTGTCTTTCAAAGCTCAATGTCTCCCTCAAATTAAGGGGGGGTTGTGTCTGGCTGGGTGTCATGTTGTTGCACAGACACAGGGCTATCATCTGGTATGCATTTGGGGTAGCCTGGTTAAGTTCCAGGGGGGTGGGGTTGTTGTAAAGACTATGCTTTGTGCTAGAGTGCAGATTCGCTGGGTTTTTGTAGCTGGGCTTACCCCTGTCTTTCAAAGCTCAATGTCTCCCTCAAATTAAGGGGGAGTTGTGTCTGGCTGGGTGTCATGTTGTTGCACAGACACAGGGCTATCATCTGGTATGCATTTGGGGTAGCCTGGTTAAGTTCCAGGGGGGTGGGGTTGTTGTAAAGACTATGCTTTGTGCTAGAGTGCAGATTCGCTGGGTTTTTGTAGCTGGGCTTACCCCTGTCTTTCAAAGCTCAATGTCTCCCTCAAATTAAGGGGGGGTTGTGTCTGGCTGGGTGTCATGTTGTTGCACAGACACAGGGCTATCATCTGGTATGCATTTGGGGTAGCCTGGTTAAATTCCAGGGGGGTGGGGTTGTTGTAAAGACTATGCTTTGTGCTAGAGTGCAGATTCGCTGGGTTTTTGTAGCTGGGCTTACCCCTGTCTTTCAAAGCTCAATGTCTCCCTCAAATTAAGGGGGGGTTGTGTCTGGCTGGGTGTCATGTTGTTGCACAGACACAGGGCTATCATCTGGTATGCATTTGGGGTAGCCTGGTTAAATTCCAGGGGGGTGGGGTTGTTGTAAAGACTATGCTTTGTGCTAGAGTGCAGATTCGCTGGGTTTTTGTAGCTGGGCTTACCCCTGTCTTTCAAAGCTCAATGTCTCCCTCAAATTAAGGGGGGGTTGTGTCTGGCTGGGTGTCATGTTGTTGCACAGACACAGGGCTATCATCTGGTATGCATTTGGGGTAGCCTGGTTAAATTCCAGGGGGGTGGGGTTGTTGTAAAGACTATGCTTTGTGCTAGAGTGCAGATTCGCTGGGTTTTTGTAGCTGGGCTTACCCCTGTCTTTCAAAGCTCAATGTCTCCCTCAAATTAAGGGGGGGTTGTGTCTGGCTGGGTGTCATGTTGTTGCACAGACACAGGGCTATCATCTGGTATGCATTTGGGGTAGCCTGGTTAAATTCCAGGGGGGTGGGGTTGTTGTAAAGACTATGCTTTGTGCTAGAGGGCGGATTCGCTGAGTTTTTGTACCGGGGCTACCCCTGTCTTTCAAAGGTCAATGTCTCACTCAAATTAAGGGTGGGTTGTGTCTGGCTGGGTGCCATGTTGTTGCACAGACACGGGGCTATCGTCTGGTATGCATTTGGGGTAGCCTGGTTAAATTCCAGGGAAGTGGGGTTGTTGTAAAGTTTGATGTGTTTTTGCACTCTTATGCAGTTTGTTTGTGCTGTTTGCATGCAAGCAATGACCCACCCTGTTGATAATGTTCCTAGTCAGCAAGCAGTTGAACTGCTGGTTTTAGGACTTGGTATTGTTGAGCAGTGTTGGCTTAGATTGTTTCAGTGGGAGACCAGCTTCAATTAAAAATGGGGTGAACTGGGGAATTGGCTTTGCAATCGGTGACACCGACACTAAAAATTGCTTCTTAAAATGCCTTATTTTCCAGATTAATGAGGAAAACTTCACTTTTGTTACTTTCAAGACAGATGATTCTATCAAATGGAAGCTCATGTATTCAATAATTTCTTTTTGAGGTGAGATTTTACTTTTCAAGTAACAAGGGCCATCAAATTAACAATCAGTGTGAGAGACTGACATTTTTTAGTAGCCCGGTTTTCAAAAAACCAGGTATATATCTCCAGGGATTCACCATCCAAATACCTCTTTCACTGTAAAAAATAAAAATGTTAGTAGGAATTGACAGTTAAGATGCAGAAAGGTCAATAATTGGAGATATCTACCTGGAGTTTTGAAAACCGGGTTGCCTGAAATCTTAAGTCAAGTCCAGCACATTGCAGGCAATCTTTTAAAACTTAATTTGCTTAAAGCCCTGATACTTTTAGTGTAAAAATAACAATCTCGCTCTTCAGGACTAACCACCCTCACCTCTTAACCATGGGCTTCAAATAACTTCCTGCAAGTGACAGAAATCAGTGCAAATTCCAGAAAATTTGCACGAGGGGGGCAACAGTCCGTCCCGTAGGGACGGGCTGTTGCCCCCGTTGGCCCAGATAATATTTTTTGAGGGGGGCTTCCGTCAAACTAAGTGTCATGTTGTTGCACAGACACAGGGCTATCATCTGGTATGCATTTGGGGTAGCCTGGTTAAATTCCAGGGGGGTGGGGTTGTTGTAAAGACTATGCTTTGTGCTAGAGTGCAGATTCGCTGGGTTTTTGTAGCTGGGCTTACCCCTGTCTTTCAAAGCTCAATGTCTCCCTCAAATTAAGGGGGGGTTGTGTCTGGCTGGGTGTCATGTTGTTGCACAGACACAGGGCTATCATCTGGTATGCATTTGGGGTAGCCTGGTTAAATTCCAGGGGGGTGGGGTTGTTGTAAAGACTATGCTTTGTGCTAGAGTGCAGATTCGCTGGGTTTTTGTAGCTGGGCTTACCCCTGTCTTTCAAAGCTCAATGTCTCCCTCAAATTAAGGGGGGGTTGTGTCTGGCTGGGTGTCATGTTGTTGCACAGACACAGGGCTATCATCTGGTATGCATTTGGGGTAGCCTGGTTAAATTCCAGGGGGGTGGGGTTGTTGTAAAGACTATGCTTTGTGCTAGAGTGCAGATTCGCTGGGTTTTTGTAGCTGGGCTTACCCCTGTCTTTCAAAGCTCAATGTCTCCCTCAAATTAAGGGGGGGTTGTGTCTGGCTGGGTGTCATGTTGTTGCACAGACACAGGGCTATCATCTGGTATGCATTTGGGGTAGCCTGGTTAAATTCCAGGGGGGTGGGGTTGTTGTAAAGACTATGCTTTGTGCTAGAGTGCAGATTCGCTGGGTTTTTGTAGCTGGGCTTACCCCTGTCTTTCAAAGCTCAATGTCTCCCTCAAATTAAGGGGGGGTTGTGTCTGGCTGGGTGTCATGTTGTTGCACAGACACAGGGCTATCATCTGGTATGCATTTGGGGTAGCCTGGTTAAATTCCAGGGGGGTGGGGTTGTTGTAAAGACTATGCTTTGTGCTAGAGTGCAGATTCGCTGGGTTTTTGTAGCTGGGCTTACCCCTGTCTTTCAAAGCTCAATGTCTCCCTCAAATTAAGGGGGGGTTGTGTCTGGCTGGGTGTCATGTTGTTGCACAGACACAGGGCTATCATCTGGTATGCATTTGGGGTAGCCTGGTTAAATTCCAGGGGGGTGGGGTTGTTGTAAAGACTATGCTTTGTGCTAGAGTGCAGATTCGCTGGGTTTTTGTAGCTGGGCTTACCCCTGTCTTTCAAAGCTCAATGTCTCCCTCAAATTAAGGGGGGGTTGTGTCTGGCTGGGTGTCATGTTGTTGCACAGACACAGGGCTATCATCTGGTATGCATTTGGGGTAGCCTGGTTAAGTTCCAGGGGGGTGGGGTTGTTGTAAAGACTATGCTTTGTGCTAGAGTGCAGATTCGCTGGGTTTTTGTAGCTGGGCTTACCCCTGTCTTTCAAAGCTCAATGTCTCCCTCAAATTAAGGGGGAGTTGTGTCTGGCTGGGTGTCATGTTGTTGCACAGACACAGGGCTATCATCTGGTATGCATTTGGGGTAGCCTGGTTAAGTTCCAGGGGGGTGGGGTTGTTGTAAAGACTATGCTTTGTGCTAGAGTGCAGATTCGCTGGGTTTTTGTAGCTGGGCTTACCCCTGTCTTTCAAAGCTCAATGTCTCCCTCAAATTAAGGGGGGGTTGTGTCTGGCTGGGTGTCATGTTGTTGCACAGACACAGGGCTATCATCTGGTATGCATTTGGGGTAGCCTGGTTAAATTCCAGGGGGGTGGGGTTGTTGTAAAGACTATGCTTTGTGCTAGAGTGCAGATTCGCTGGGTTTTTGTAGCTGGGCTTACCCCTGTCTTTCAAAGCTCAATGTCTCCCTCAAATTAAGGGGGGGTTGTGTCTGGCTGGGTGTCATGTTGTTGCACAGACACAGGGCTATCATCTGGTATGCATTTGGGGTAGCCTGGTTAAATTCCAGGGGGGTGGGGTTGTTGTAAAGACTATGCTTTGTGCTAGAGTGCAGATTCGCTGGGTTTTTGTAGCTGGGCTTACCCCTGTCTTTCAAAGCTCAATGTCTCCCTCAAATTAAGGGGGGGTTGTGTCTGGCTGGGTGTCATGTTGTTGCACAGACACAGGGCTATCATCTGGTATGCATTTGGGGTAGCCTGGTTAAATTCCAGGGGGGTGGGGTTGTTGTAAAGACTATGCTTTGTGCTAGAGTGCAGATTCGCTGGGTTTTTGTAGCTGGGCTTACCCCTGTCTTTCAAAGCTCAATGTCTCCCTCAAATTAAGGAAGGGTTGTGTCTGGCTGGGTGTCATGTTGTTGCACAGACACAGGGCTATCATCTGGTATGCATTTGGGGTAGCCTGGTTAAATTCCAGGGGGGTGGGGTTGTTGTAAAGACTATGCTTTGTGCTAGAGGGCGGATTCGCTGAGTTTTTGTACCGGGGCTACCCCTGTCTTTCAAAGGTCAATGTCTCACTCAAATTAAGGGTGGGTTGTGTCTGGCTGGGTGCCATGTTGTTGCACAGACACGGGGCTATCGTCTGGTATGCATTTGGGGTAGCCTGGTTAAATTCCAGGGAAGTGGGGTTGTTGTAAAGTTTGATGTGTTTTTGCACTCTTATGCAGTTTGTTTGTGCTGTTTGCATGCAAGCAATGACCCACCCTGTTGATAATGTTCCTAGTCAGCAAGCAGTTGAACTGCTGGTTTTAGGACTTGGTATTGTTGAGCAGTGTTGGCTTAGATTGTTTCAGTGGGAGACCAGCTTCAATTAAAAATGGGGTGAACTGGGGAATTGGCTTTGCAATCGGTGACACCGACACTAAAAATTGCTTCTTAAAATGCCTTATTTTCCAGATTAATGAGGAAAACTTCACTTTTGTTACTTTCAAGACAGATGATTCTATCAAATGGAAGCTCATGTATTCAATAATTTCTTTTTGAGGTGAGATTTTACTTTTCAAGTAACAAGGGCCATCAAATTAACAATCAGTGTGAGAGACTGACATTTTTTAGTAGCCCGGTTTTCAAAAAACCAGGTATATATCTCCAGGGATTCACCATCCAAATACCTCTTTCACTGTAAAAAATAAAAATGTTAGTAGGAATTGACAGTTAAGATGCAGAAAGGTCAATAATTGGAGATATCTACCTGGAGTTTTGAAAACCGGGTTGCCTGAAATCTTAAGTCAAGTCCAGCACATTGCAGGCAATCTTTTAAAACTTAATTTGCTTAAAGCCCTGATACTTTTAGTGTAAAAATAACAATCTCGCTCTTCAGGACTAACCACCCTCACCTCTTAACCATGGGCTTCAAATAACTTCCTGCAAGTGACAGAAATCAGTGCAAATTCCAGAAAATTTGCACGAGGGGGGCAACAGTCCGTCCCGTAGGGACGGGCTGTTGCCCCCGTTGGCCCAGATAATATTTTTTGAGGGGGGCTTCCGTCAAACTAAGTGTCATGTTGTTGCACAGACACAGGGCTATCATCTGGTATGCATTTGGGGTAGCCTGGTTAAATTCCAGGGGGGTGGGGTTGTTGTAAAGACTATGCTTTGTGCTAGAGTGCAGATTCGCTGGGTTTTTGTAGCTGGGCTTACCCCTGTCTTTCAAAGCTCAATGTCTCCCTCAAATTAAGGGGGGGTTGTGTCTGGCTGGGTGTCATGTTGTTGCACAGACACAGGGCTATCATCTGGTATGCATTTGGGGTAGCCTGGTTAAATTCCAGGGGGGTGGGGTTGTTGTAAAGACTATGCTTTGTGCTAGAGTGCAGATTCGCTGGGTTTTTGTAGCTGGGCTTACCCCTGTCTTTCAAAGCTCAATGTCTCCCTCAAATTAAGGGGGGGTTGTGTCTGGCTGGGTGTCATGTTGTTGCACAGACACAGGGCTATCATCTGGTATGCATTTGGGGTAGCCTGGTTAAATTCCAGGGGGGTGGGGTTGTTGTAAAGACTATGCTTTGTGCTAGAGTGCAGATTCGCTGGGTTTTTGTAGCTGGGCTTACCCCTGTCTTTCAAAGCTCAATGTCTCCCTCAAATTAAGGGGGGGTTGTGTCTGGCTGGGTGTCATGTTGTTGCACAGACACAGGGCTATCATCTGGTATGCATTTGGGGTAGCCTGGTTAAATTCCAGGGGGGTGGGGTTGTTGTAAAGACTATGCTTTGTGCTAGAGTGCAGATTCGCTGGGTTTTTGTAGCTGGGCTTACCCCTGTCTTTCAAAGCTCAATGTCTCCCTCAAATTAAGGGGGGGTTGTGTCTGGCTGGGTGTCATGTTGTTGCACAGACACAGGGCTATCATCTGGTATGCATTTGGGGTAGCCTGGTTAAGTTCCAGGGGGGTGGGGTTGTTGTAAAGACTATGCTTTGTGCTAGAGTGCAGATTCGCTGGGTTTTTGTAGCTGGGCTTACCCCTGTCTTTCAAAGCTCAATGTCTCCCTCAAATTAAGGGGGAGTTGTGTCTGGCTGGGTGTCATGTTGTTGCACAGACACAGGGCTATCATCTGGTATGCATTTGGGGTAGCCTGGTTAAGTTCCAGGGGGGTGGGGTTGTTGTAAAGACTATGCTTTGTGCTAGAGTGCAGATTCGCTGGGTTTTTGTAGCTGGGCTTACCCCTGTCTTTCAAAGCTCAATGTCTCCCTCAAATTAAGGGGGGGTTGTGTCTGGCTGGGTGTCATGTTGTTGCACAGACACAGGGCTATCATCTGGTATGCATTTGGGGTAGCCTGGTTAAATTCCAGGGGGGTGGGGTTGTTGTAAAGGCTATGCTTTGTGCTAGAGTGCAGATTCGCTGGGTTTTTGTAGCTGGGCTTACCCCTGTCTTTCAAAGCTCAATGTCTCCCTCAAATTAAGGGGGGGTTGTGTCTGGCTGGGTGTCATGTTGTTGCACAGACACAGGGCTATCATCTGGTATGCATTTGGGGTAGCCTGGTTAAATTCCAGGGGGGTGGGGTTGTTGTAAAGACTATGCTTTGTGCTAGAGTGCAGATTCGCTGGGTTTTTGTAGCTGGGCTTACCCCTGTCTTTCAAAGCTCAATGTCTCCCTCAAATTAAGGGGGGGTTGTGTCTGGCTGGGTGTCATGTTGTTGCACAGACACAGGGCTATCATCTGGTATGCATTTGGGGTAGCCTGGTTAAATTCCAGGGGGGTGGGGTTGTTGTAAAGACTATGCTTTGTGCTAGAGTGCAGATTCGCTGGGTTTTTGTAGCTGGGCTTACCCCTGTCTTTCAAAGCTCAATGTCTCCCTCAAATTAAGGGGGGGTTGTGTCTGGCTGGGTGTCATGTTGTTGCACAGACACAGGGCTATCATCTGGTATGCATTTGGGGTAGCCTGGTTAAATTCCAGGGGGGTGGGGTTGTTGTAAAGACTATGCTTTGTGCTAGAGGGCGGATTCGCTGAGTTTTTGTACCGGGGCTACCCCTGTCTTTCAAAGGTCAATGTCTCACTCAAATTAAGGGTGGGTTGTGTCTGGCTGGGTGCCATGTTGTTGCACAGACACGGGGCTATCGTCTGGTATGCATTTGGGGTAGCCTGGTTAAATTCCAGGGAAGTGGGGTTGTTGTAAAGTTTGATGTGTTTTTGCACTCTTATGCAGTTTGTTTGTGCTGTTTGCATGCAAGCAATGACCCACCCTGTTGATAATGTTCCTAGTCAGCAAGCAGTTGAACTGCTGGTTTTAGGACTTGGTATTGTTGAGCAGTGTTGGCTTAGATTGTTTCAGTGGGAGACCAGCTTCAATTAAAAATGGGGTGAACTGGGGAATTGGCTTTGCAATCGGTGACACCGACACTAAAAATTGCTTCTTAAAATGCCTTATTTTCCAGATTAATGAGGAAAACTTCACTTTTGTTACTTTCAAGACAGATGATTCTATCAAATGGAAGCTCATGTATTCAATAATTTCTTTTTGAGGTGAGATTTTACTTTTCAAGTAACAAGGGCCATCAAATTAACAATCAGTGTGAGAGACTGACATTTTTTAGTAGCCCGGTTTTCAAAAAACCAGGTATATATCTCCAGGGATTCACCATCCAAATACCTCTTTCACTGTAAAAAATAAAAATGTTAGTAGGAATTGACAGTTAAGATGCAGAAAGGTCAATAATTGGAGATATCTACCTGGAGTTTTGAAAACCGGGTTGCCTGAAATCTTAAGTCAAGTCCAGCACATTGCAGGCAATCTTTTAAAACTTAATTTGCTTAAAGCCCTGATACTTTTAGTGTAAAAATAACAATCTCGCTCTTCAGGACTAACCACCCTCACCTCTTAACCATGGGCTTCAAATAACTTCCTGCAAGTGACAGAAATCAGTGCAAATTCCAGAAAATTTGCACGAGGGGGGCAACAGTCCGTCCCGTAGGGACGGGCTGTTGCCCCCGTTGGCCCAGATAATATTTTTTGAGGGGGGCTTCCGTCAAACTAAGTGTCATGTTGTTGCACAGACACAGGGCTATCATCTGGTATGCATTTGGGGTAGCCTGGTTAAATTCCAGGGGGGTGGGGTTGTTGTAAAGACTATGCTTTGTGCTAGAGTGCAGATTCGCTGGGTTTTTGTAGCTGGGCTTACCCCTGTCTTTCAAAGCTCAATGTCTCCCTCAAATTAAGGGGGGGTTGTGTCTGGCTGGGTGTCATGTTGTTGCACAGACACAGGGCTATCATCTGGTATGCATTTGGGGTAGCCTGGTTAAATTCCAGGGGGGTGGGGTTGTTGTAAAGACTATGCTTTGTGCTAGAGGGCGGATTCGCTGAGTTTTTGTACCGGGGCTACCCCTGTCTTTCAAAGGTCAATGTCTCACTCAAATTAAGGGTGGGTTGTGTCTGGCTGGGTGCCATGTTGTTGCACAGACACGGGGCTATCGTCTGGTATGCATTTGGGGTAGCCTGGTTAAATTCCAGGGAAGTGGGGTTGTTGTAAAGTTTGATGTGTTTTTGCACTCTTATGCAGTTTGTTTGTGCTGTTTGCATGCAAGCAATGACCCACCCTGTTGATAATGTTCCTAGTCAGCAAGCAGTTGAACTGCTGGTTTTAGGACTTGGTATTGTTGAGCAGTGTTGGCTTAGATTGTTTCAGTGGGAGACCAGCTTCAATTAAAAATGGGGTGAACTGGGGAATTGGCTTTGCAATCGGTGACACCGACACTAAAAATTGCTTCTTAAAATGCCTTATTTTCCAGATTAATGAGGAAAACTTCACTTTTGTTACTTTCAAGACAGATGATTCTATCAAATGGAAGCTCATGTATTCAATAATTTCTTTTTGAGGTGAGATTTTACTTTTCAAGTAACAAGGGCCATCAAATTAACAATCAGTGTGAGAGACTGACATTTTTTAGTAGCCCGGTTTTCAAAAAACCAGGTATATATCTCCAGGGATTCACCATCCAAATACCTCTTTCACTGTAAAAAATAAAAATGTTAGTAGGAATTGACAGTTAAGATGCAGAAAGGTCAATAATTGGAGATATCTACCTGGAGTTTTGAAAACCGGGTTGCCTGAAATCTTAAGTCAAGTCCAGCACATTGCAGGCAATCTTTTAAAACTTAATTTGCTTAAAGCCCTGATACTTTTAGTGTAAAAATAACAATCTCGCTCTTCAGGACTAACCACCCTCACCTCTTAACCATGGGCTTCAAATAACTTCCTGCAAGTGACAGAAATCAGTGCAAATTCCAGAAAATTTGCACGAGGGGGGCAACAGTCCGTCCCGTAGGGACGGGCTGTTGCCCCCGTTGGCCCAGATAATATTTTTTGAGGGGGGCTTCCGTCAAACTAAGTGTCATGTTGTTGCACAGACACAGGGCTATCATCTGGTATGCATTTGGGGTAGCCTGGTTAAATTCCAGGGGGGTGGGGTTGTTGTAAAGACTATGCTTTGTGCTAGAGTGCAGATTCGCTGGGTTTTTGTAGCTGGGCTTACCCCTGTCTTTCAAAGCTCAATGTCTCCCTCAAATTAAGGGGGGGTTGTGTCTGGCTGGGTGTCATGTTGTTGCACAGACACAGGGCTATCATCTGGTATGCATTTGGGGTAGCCTGGTTAAATTCCAGGGGGGTGGGGTTGTTGTAAAGACTATGCTTTGTGCTAGAGTGCAGATTCGCTGGGTTTTTGTAGCTGGGCTTACCCCTGTCTTTCAAAGCTCAATGTCTCCCTCAAATTAAGGGGGGGTTGTGTCTGGCTGGGTGTCATGTTGTTGCACAGACACAGGGCTATCATCTGGTATGCATTTGGGGTAGCCTGGTTAAATTCCAGGGGGGTGGGGTTGTTGTGAAGACTATGCTTTGTGCTAGAGGGCGGATTCGCTGAGTTTTTGTACCGGGGCTACCCCTGTCTTTCAAAGGTCAATGTCTCACTCAAATTAAGGGTGGGTTGTGTCTGGCTGGGTGCCATGTTGTTGCACAGACACGGGGCTATCGTCTGGTATGCATTTGGGGTAGCCTGGTTAAATTCCAGGGAAGTGGGGTTGTTGTAAAGTTTGATGTGTTTTTGCACTCTTATGCAGTTTGTTTGTGCTGTTTGCATGCAAGCAATGACCCACCCTGTTGATAATGTTCCTAGTCAGCAAGCAGTTGAACTGCTGGTTTTAGGACTTGGTATTGTTGAGCAGTGTTGGCTTAGATTGTTTCAGTGGGAGACCAGCTTCAATTAAAAATGGGGTGAACTGGGGAATTGGCTTTGCAATCGGTGACACCGACACTAAAAATTGCTTCTTAAAATGCCTTATTTTCCAGATTAATGAGGAAAACTTCACTTTTGTTACTTTCAAGACAGATGATTCTATCAAATGGAAGCTCATGTATTCAATAATTTCTTTTTGAGGTGAGATTTTACTTTTCAAGTAACAAGGGCCATCAAATTAACAATCAGTGTGAGAGACTGACATTTTTTAGTAGCCCGGTTTTCAAAAAACCAGGTATATATCTCCAGGGATTCACCATCCAAATACCTCTTTCACTGTAAAAAATAAAAATGTTAGTAGGAATTGACAGTTAAGATGCAGAAAGGTCAATAATTGGAGATATCTACCTGGAGTTTTGAAAACCGGGTTGCCTGAAATCTTAAGTCAAGTCCAGCACATTGCAGGCAATCTTTTAAAACTTAATTTGCTTAAAGCCCTGATACTTTTAGTGTAAAAATAACAATCTCGCTCTTCAGGACTAACCACCCTCACCTCTTAACCATGGGCTTCAAATAACTTCCTGCAAGTGACAGAAATCAGTGCAAATTCCAGAAAATTTGCACGAGGGGGGCAACAGTCCGTCCCGTAGGGACGGGCTGTTGCCCCCGTTGGCCCAGATAATATTTTTTGAGGGGGGCTTCCGTCAAACTAAGTGTCATGTTGTTGCACAGACACAGGGCTATCATCTGGTATGCATTTGGGGTAGCCTGGTTAAATTCCAGGGGGGTGGGGTTGTTGTAAAGACTATGCTTTGTGCTAGAGTGCAGATTCGCTGGGTTTTTGTAGCTGGGCTTACCCCTGTCTTTCAAAGCTCAATGTCTCCCTCAAATTAAGGGGGAGTTGTGTCTGGCTGGGTGTCATGTTGTTGCACAGACACAGGGCTATCATCTGGTATGCATTTGGGGTAGCCTGGTTAAATTCCAGGGGGGTGGGGTTGTTGTAAAGACTATGCTTTGTGCTAGAGTGCAGATTCGCTGGGTTTTTGTAGCTGGGCTTACCCCTGTCTTTCAAAGCTCAATGTCTCCCTCAAATTAAGGGGGGGTTGTGTCTGGCTGGGTGTCATGTTGTTGCACAGACACAGGGCTATCATCTGGTATGCATTTGGGGTAGCCTGGTTAAATTCCAGGGGGGTGGGGTTGTTGTAAAGACTATGCTTTGTGCTAGAGGGCGGATTCGCTGAGTTTTTGTACCGGGGCTACCCCTGTCTTTCAAAGGTCAATGTCTCACTCAAATTAAGGGTGGGTTGTGTCTGGCTGGGTGCCATGTTGTTGCACAGACACGGGGCTATCGTCTGGTATGCATTTGGGGTAGCCTGGTTAAATTCCAGGGAAGTGGGGTTGTTGTAAAGTTTGATGTGTTTTTGCACTCTTATGCAGTTTGTTTGTGCTGTTTGCATGCAAGCAATGACCCACCCTGTTGATAATGTTCCTAGTCAGCAAGCAGTTGAACTGCTGGTTTTAGGACTTGGTATTGTTGAGCAGTGTTGGCTTAGATTGTTTCAGTGGGAGACCAGCTTCAATTAAAAATGGGGTGAACTGGGGAATTGGCTTTGCAATCGGTGACACCGACACTAAAAATTGCTTCTTAAAATGCCTTATTTTCCAGATTAATGAGGAAAACTTCACTTTTGTTACTTTCAAGACAGATGATTCTATCAAATGGAAGCTCATGTATTCAATAATTTCTTTTTGAGGTGAGATTTTACTTTTCAAGTAACAAGGGCCATCAAATTAACAATCAGTGTGAGAGACTGACATTTTTTAGTAGCCCGGTTTTCAAAAAACCAGGTATATATCTCCAGGGATTCACCATCCAAATACCTCTTTCACTGTAAAAAATAAAAATGTTAGTAGGAATTGACAGTTAAGATGCAGAAAGGTCAATAATTGGAGATATCTACCTGGAGTTTTGAAAACCGGGTTGCCTGAAATCTTAAGTCAAGTCCAGCACATTGCAGGCAATCTTTTAAAACTTAATTTGCTTAAAGCCCTGATACTTTTAGTGTAAAAATAACAATCTCGCTCTTCAGGACTAACCACCCTCACCTCTTAACCATGGGCTTCAAATAACTTCCTGCAAGTGACAGAAATCAGTGCAAATTCCAGAAAATTTGCACGAGGGGGGCAACAGTCCGTCCCGTAGGGACGGGCTGTTGCCCCCGTTGGCCCAGATAATATTTTTTGAGGGGGGCTTCCGTCAAACTAAGTGTCATGTTGTTGCACAGACACAGGGCTATCATCTGGTATGCATTTGGGGTAGCCTGGTTAAATTCCAGGGGGGTGGGGTTGTTGTAAAGACTATGCTTTGTGCTAGAGTGCAGATTCGCTGGGTTTTTGTAGCTGGGCTTACCCCTGTCTTTCAAAGCTCAATGTCTCCCTCAAATTAAGGGGGGGTTGTGTCTGGCTGGGTGTCATGTTGTTGCACAGACACAGGGCTATCATCTGGTATGCATTTGGGGTAGCCTGGTTAAATTCCAGGGGGGTGGGGTTGTTGTAAAGACTATGCTTTGTGCTAGAGTGCAGATTCGCTGGGTTTTTGTAGCTGGGCTTACCCCTGTCTTTCAAAGCTCAATGTCTCCCTCAAATTAAGGGGGGGTTGTGTCTGGCTGGGTGTCATGTTGTTGCACAGACACAGGGCTATCATCTGGTATGCATTTGGGGTAGCCTGGTTAAATTCCAGGGGGGTGGGGTTGTTGTGAAGACTATGCTTTGTGCTAGAGGGCGGATTCGCTGAGTTTTTGTACCGGGGCTACCCCTGTCTTTCAAAGGTCAATGTCTCACTCAAATTAAGGGTGGGTTGTGTCTGGCTGGGTGCCATGTTGTTGCACAGACACGGGGCTATCGTCTGGTATGCATTTGGGGTAGCCTGGTTAAATTCCAGGGAAGTGGGGTTGTTGTAAAGTTTGATGTGTTTTTGCACTCTTATGCAGTTTGTTTGTGCTGTTTGCATGCAAGCAATGACCCACCCTGTTGATAATGTTCCTAGTCAGCAAGCAGTTGAACTGCTGGTTTTAGGACTTGGTATTGTTGAGCAGTGTTGGCTTAGATTGTTTCAGTGGGAGACCAGCTTCAATTAAAAATGGGGTGAACTGGGGAATTGGCTTTGCAATCGGTGACACCGACACTAAAAATTGCTTCTTAAAATGCCTTATTTTCCAGATTAATGAGGAAAACTTCACTTTTGTTACTTTCAAGACAGATGATTCTATCAAATGGAAGCTCATGTATTCAATAATTTCTTTTTGAGGTGAGATTTTACTTTTCAAGTAACAAGGGCCATCAAATTAACAATCAGTGTGAGAGACTGACATTTTTTAGTAGCCCGGTTTTCAAAAAACCAGGTATATATCTCCAGGGATTCACCATCCAAATACCTCTTTCACTGTAAAAAATAAAAATGTTAGTAGGAATTGACAGTTAAGATGCAGAAAGGTCAATAATTGGAGATATCTACCTGGAGTTTTGAAAACCGGGTTGCCTGAAATCTTAAGTCAAGTCCAGCACATTGCAGGCAATCTTTTAAAACTTAATTTGCTTAAAGCCCTGATACTTTTAGTGTAAAAATAACAATCTCGCTCTTCAGGACTAACCACCCTCACCTCTTAACCATGGGCTTCAAATAACTTCCTGCAAGTGACAGAAATCAGTGCAAATTCCAGAAAATTTGCACGAGGGGGGCAACAGTCCGTCCCGTAGGGACGGGCTGTTGCCCCCGTTGGCCCAGATAATATTTTTTGAGGGGGGCTTCCGTCAAACTAAGTGTCATGTTGTTGCACAGACACAGGGCTATCATCTGGTATGCATTTGGGGTAGCCTGGTTAAATTCCAGGGGGGTGGGGTTGTTGTAAAGACTATGCTTTGTGCTAGAGTGCAGATTCGCTGGGTTTTTGTAGCTGGGCTTACCCCTGTCTTTCAAAGCTCAATGTCTCCCTCAAATTAAGGGGGAGTTGTGTCTGGCTGGGTGTCATGTTGTTGCACAGACACAGGGCTATCATCTGGTATGCATTTGGGGTAGCCTGGTTAAATTCCAGGGGGGTGGGGTTGTTGTAAAGACTATGCTTTGTGCTAGAGTGCAGATTCGCTGGGTTTTTGTAGCTGGGCTTACCCCTGTCTTTCAAAGCTCAATGTCTCCCTCAAATTAAGGGGGGGTTGTGTCTGGCTGGGTGTCATGTTGTTGCACAGACACAGGGCTATCATCTGGTATGCATTTGGGGTAGCCTGGTTAAATTCCAGGGGGGTGGGGTTGTTGTAAAGACTATGCTTTGTGCTAGAGGGCGGATTCGCTGAGTTTTTGTACCGGGGCTACCCCTGTCTTTCAAAGGTCAATGTCTCACTCAAATTAAGGGTGGGTTGTGTCTGGCTGGGTGCCATGTTGTTGCACAGACACGGGGCTATCGTCTGGTATGCATTTGGGGTAGCCTGGTTAAATTCCAGGGAAGTGGGGTTGTTGTAAAGTTTGATGTGTTTTTGCACTCTTATGCAGTTTGTTTGTGCTGTTTGCATGCAAGCAATGACCCACCCTGTTGATAATGTTCCTAGTCAGCAAGCAGTTGAACTGCTGGTTTTAGGACTTGGTATTGTTGAGCAGTGTTGGCTTAGATTGTTTCAGTGGGAGACCAGCTTCAATTAAAAATGGGGTGAACTGGGGAATTGGCTTTGCAATCGGTGACACCGACACTAAAAATTGCTTCTTAAAATGCCTTATTTTCCAGATTAATGAGGAAAACTTCACTTTTGTTACTTTCAAGACAGATGATTCTATCAAATGGAAGCTCATGTATTCAATAATTTCTTTTTGAGGTGAGATTTTACTTTTCAAGTAACAAGGGCCATCAAATTAACAATCAGTGTGAGAGACTGACATTTTTTAGTAGCCCGGTTTTCAAAAAACCAGGTATATATCTCCAGGGATTCACCATCCAAATACCTCTTTCACTGTAAAAAATAAAAATGTTAGTAGGAATTGACAGTTAAGATGCAGAAAGGTCAATAATTGGAGATATCTACCTGGAGTTTTGAAAACCGGGTTGCCTGAAATCTTAAGTCAAGTCCAGCACATTGCAGGCAATCTTTTAAAACTTAATTTGCTTAAAGCCCTGATACTTTTAGTGTAAAAATAACAATCTCGCTCTTCAGGACTAACCACCCTCACCTCTTAACCATGGGCTTCAAATAACTTCCTGCAAGTGACAGAAATCAGTGCAAATTCCAGAAAATTTGCACGAGGGGGGCAACAGTCCGTCCCGTAGGGACGGGCTGTTGCCCCCGTTGGCCCAGATAATATTTTTTGAGGGGGGCTTCCGTCAAACTAAGTGTCATGTTGTTGCACAGACACAGGGCTATCATCTGGTATGCATTTGGGGTAGCCTGGTTAAATTCCAGGGGGGTGGGGTTGTTGTAAAGACTATGCTTTGTGCTAGAGTGCAGATTCGCTGGGTTTTTGTAGCTGGGCTTACCCCTGTCTTTCAAAGCTCAATGTCTCCCTCAAATTAAGGGGGGGTTGTGTCTGGCTGGGTGTCATGTTGTTGCACAGACACAGGGCTATCATCTGGTATGCATTTGGGGTAGCCTGGTTAAATTCCAGGGGGGTGGGGTTGTTGTAAAGACTATGCTTTGTGCTAGAGTGCAGATTCGCTGGGTTTTTGTAGCTGGGCTTACCCCTGTCTTTCAAAGCTCAATGTCTCCCTCAAATTAAGGGGGGGTTGTGTCTGGCTGGGTGTCATGTTGTTGCACAGACACAGGGCTATCATCTGGTATGCATTTGGGGTAGCCTGGTTAAATTCCAGGGGGGTGGGGTTGTTGTAAAGACTATGCTTTGTGCTAGAGGGCGGATTCGCTGAGTTTTTGTACCGGGGCTACCCCTGTCTTTCAAAGGTCAATGTCTCACTCAAATTAAGGGTGGGTTGTGTCTGGCTGGGTGCCATGTTGTTGCACAGACACGGGGCTATCGTCTGGTATGCATTTGGGGTAGCCTGGTTAAATTCCAGGGAAGTGGGGTTGTTGTAAAGTTTGATGTGTTTTTGCACTCTTATGCAGTTTGTTTGTGCTGTTTGCATGCAAGCAATGACCCACCCTGTTGATAATGTTCCTAGTCAGCAAGCAGTTGAACTGCTGGTTTTAGGACTTGGTATTGTTGAGCAGTGTTGGCTTAGATTGTTTCAGTGGGAGACCAGCTTCAATTAAAAATGGGGTGAACTGGGGAATTGGCTTTGCAATCGGTGACACCGACACTAAAAATTGCTTCTTAAAATGCCTTATTTTCCAGATTAATGAGGAAAACTTCACTTTTGTTACTTTCAAGACAGATGATTCTATCAAATGGAAGCTCATGTATTCAATAATTTCTTTTTGAGGTGAGATTTTACTTTTCAAGTAACAAGGGCCATCAAATTAACAATCAGTGTGAGAGACTGACATTTTTTAGTAGCCCGGTTTTCAAAAAACCAGGTATATATCTCCAGGGATTCACCATCCAAATACCTCTTTCACTGTAAAAAATAAAAATGTTAGTAGGAATTGACAGTTAAGATGCAGAAAGGTCAATAATTGGAGATAATATCTCCAGGGATTCACCATCCAAATACCTCTTTCACTGTAAAAAATAAAAATGTTAGTAGGAATTGACAGTTAAGATGCAGAAAGGTCAATAATTGGAGATATCTACCTGTAGTTTTGAAAACCGGGTTGCCTGAAATCTTAAGTCAAGTCCAGCACATTGCAGGCAATCTTTTAAAACTTAATTTGCTTAAAGCCCTGATACTTTTAGTGTAAAAATAACAATCTCGCTCTTCAGGACTAACCACCCTCACCTCTTAACCATGGGCTTCAAATAACTTCCTGGAAGTGACAGAAATCAGTGCAAATTCCAGAAAATTTGCACGAGGGGGGCAACAGTCCGTCCCGTAGGGACGGGCTGTTGCCCCCGTTGGCCCAGATAATATTTTTTGAGGGGGGCTTCCGTCAAACTAAGTGTCATGTTGTTGCACAGACACAGGGCTATCATCTGGTATGCATTTGGGGTAGCCTGGTTAAATTCCAGGGGGGTGGGGTTGTTGTAAAGACTATGCTTTGTGCTAGAGTGCAGATTCGCTGGGTTTTTGTAGCTGGGCTTACCCCTGTCTTTCAAAGCTCAATGTCTCCCTCAAATTAAGGGGGGGTTGTGTCTGGTTGGGTGTCATGTTGTTGCACAGACACAGGGCTATCATCTGGTATGCATTTGGGGTAGCCTGGTTAAATTCCAGGGGGGTGGGGTTGTTGTAAAGACTATGCTTTGTGCTAGAGTGCAGATTCGCTGGGTTTTTGTAGCTGGGCTTACCCCTGTCTTTCAAAGCTCAATGTCTCCCTCAAATTAAGGGGGGGTTGTGTCTGGCTGGGTGTCATGTTGTTGCACAGACACAGGGCTATCATCTGGTATGCATTTGGGGTAGCCTGGTTAAATTCCAGGGGGGTGGGGTTGTTGTAAAGACTATGCTTTGTGCTAGAGTGCAGATTCGCTGGGTTTTTGTAGCTGGGCTTACCCCTGTCTTTCAAAGCTCAATGTCTCCCTCAAATTAAGGGGGGGTTGTGTCTGGCTGGGTGTCATGTTGTTGCACAGACACAGGGCTATCATCTGGTATGCATTTGGGGTAGCCTGGTTAAATTCCAGGGGGGTGGGGTTGTTGTAAAGACTATGCTTTGTGCTAGAGTGCAGATTCGCTGGGTTTTTGTAGCTGGGCTTACCCCTGTCTTTCAAAGCTCAATGTCTCCCTCAAATTAAGGGGGGTTGTGTCTGGCTGGGTGTCATGTTGTTGCACAGACACAGGGCTATCATCTGGTATGCATTTGGGGTAGCCTGGTTAAATTCCAGGGGGGTGGGGTTGTTGTAAAGACTATGCTTTGTGCTAGAGTGCAGATTCGCTGGGTTTTTGTAGCTGGGCTTACCCCTGTCTTTCAAAGCTCAATGTCTCCCTCAAATTAAGGGGGGGTTGTGTCTGGCTGGGTGTCATGTTGTTCCACAGACACAGGGCTATCATCTGGTATGCATTTGGGGTAGCCTGGTTAAGTTCCAGGGGGGTGGGGTTGTTGTAAAGACTATGCTTTGTGCTAGAGTGCAGATTCGCTGGGTTTTTGTAGCTGGGCTTACCCCTGTCTTTCAAAGCTCAATGTCTCCCTCAAATTAAGGGGGAGTTGTGTCTGGCTGGGTGTCATGTTGTTGCACAGACACAGGGCTATCATCTGGTATGCATTTGGGGTAGCCTGGTTAAGTTCCAGGGGGGTGGGGTTGTTGTAAAGACTATGCTTTGTGCTAGAGTGCAGATTCGCTGGGTTTTTGTAGCTGGGCTTACCCCTGTCTTTCAAAGCTCAATGTCTCCCTCAAATTAAGGGGGGGTTGTGTCTGGCTGGGTGTCATGTTGTTGCACAGACACAGGGCTATCATCTGGTATGCATTTGGGGTAGCCTGGTTAAATTCCAGGGGGGTGGGGTTGTTGTAAAGACTATGCTTTGTGCTAGAGTGCAGATTCGCTGGGTTTTTGTAGCTGGGCTTACCCCTGTCTTTCAAAGCTCAATGTCTCCCTCAAATTAAGGGGGGGTTGTGTCTGGCTGGGTGTCATGTTGTTCCACAGACACAGGGCTATCATCTGGTATGCATTTGGGGTAGCCTGGTTAAATTCCAGGGGGGTGGGGTTGTTGTAAAGACTATGCTTTGTGCTAGAGTGCAGATTCGCTGGGTTTTTGTAGCTGGGCTTACCCCTGTCTTTCAAAGCTCAATGTCTCCCTCAAATTAAGGGGGGGTTGTGTCTGGCTGGGTGTCATGTTGTTGCACAGACACAGGGCTATCATCTGGTATGCATTTGGGGTAGCCTGGTTAAATTCCAGGGGGGTGGGGTTGTTGTAAAGACTATGCTTTGTGCTAGAGTGCAGATTCGCTGGGTTTTTGTAGCTGGGCTTACCCCTGTCTTTCAAAGCTCAATGTCTCCCTCAAATTAAGGGGGGGTTGTGTCTGGCTGGGTGTCATGTTGTTGCACAGACACAGGGCTATCATCTGGTATGCATTTGGGGTAGCCTGGTTAAATTCCAGGGGGGTGGGGTTGTTGTGAAGACTATGCTTTGTGCTAGAGGGCGGATTCGCTGAGTTTTTGTACCGGGGCTACCCCTGTCTTTCAAAGGTCAATGTCTCACTCAAATTAAGGGTGGGTTGTGTCTGGCTGGGTGCCATGTTGTTGCACAGACACGGGGCTATCGTCTGGTATGCATTTGGGGTAGCCTGGTTAAATTCCAGGGAAGTGGGGTTGTTGTAAAGTTTGATGTGTTTTTGCACTCTTATGCAGTTTGTTTGTGCTGTTTGCATGCAAGCAATGACCCACCCTGTTGATAATGTTCCTAGTCAGCAAGCAGTTGAACTGCTGGTTTTAGGACTTGGTATTGTTGAGCAGTGTTGGCTTAGATTGTTTCAGTGGGAGACCAGCTTCAATTAAAAATGGGGTGAACTGGGGAATTGGCTTTGCAATCGGTGACACCGACACTAAAAATTGCTTCTTAAAATGCCTTATTTTCCAGATTAATGAGGAAAACTTCACTTTTGTTACTTTCAAGACAGATGATTCTATCAAATGGAAGCTCATGTATTCAATAATTTCTTTTTGAGGTGAGATTTTACTTTTCAAGTAACAAGGGCCATCAAATTAACAATCAGTGTGAGAGACTGACATTTTTTAGTAGCCCGGTTTTCAAAAAACCAGGTATATATCTCCAGGGATTCACCATCCAAATACCTCTTTCACTGTAAAAAATAAAAATGTTAGTAGGAATTGACAGTTAAGATGCAGAAAGGTCAATAATTGGAGATAATTATCTCCAGGGATTCACCATCCAAATACCTCTTTCACTGTAAAAAATAAAAATGTTAGTAGGAATTGACAGTTAAGATGCAGAAAGGTCAATAATTGGAGATATCTACCTGGAGTTTTGAAAACCGGGTTGCCTGAAATCTTAAGTCAAGTCCAGCACATTGCAGGCAATCTTTTAAAACTTAATTTGCTTAAAGCCCTGATACTTTTAGTGTAAAAATAACAATCTCGCTCTTCAGGACTAACCACCCTCACCTCTTAACCATGGGCTTCAAATAACTTCCTGCAAGTGACAGAAATCAGTGCAAATTCCAGAAAATTTGCACGAGGGGGGCAACAGTCCGTCCCGTAGGGACGGGCTGTTGCCCCCGTTGGCCCAGATAATATTTTTTGAGGGGGGCTTCCGTCAAACTAAGTGTCATGTTGTTGCACAGACACAGGGCTATCATCTGGTATGCATTTGGGGTAGCCTGGTTAAATTCCAGGGGGGTGGGGTTGTTGTAAAGACTATGCTTTGTGCTAGAGTGCAGATTCGCTGGGTTTTTGTAGCTGGGCTTACCCCTGTCTTTCAAAGCTCAATGTCTCCCTCAAATTAAGGGGGGGTTGTGTCTGGCTGGGTGTCATGTTGTTGCACAGACACAGGGCTATCATCTGGTATGCATTTGGGGTAGCCTGGTTAAATTCCAGGGGGGTGGGGTTGTTGTAAAGACTATGCTTTGTGCTAGAGTGCAGATTCGCTGGGTTTTTGTAGCTGGGCTTACCCCTGTCTTTCAAAGCTCAATGTCTCCCTCAAATTAAGGGGGGGTTGTGTCTGGCTGGGTGTCATGTTGTTGCACAGACACAGGGCTATCATCTGGTATGCATTTGGGGTAGCCTGGTTAAATTCCAGGGGGGTGGGGTTGTTGTAAAGACTATGCTTTGTGCTAGAGGGCGGATTCGCTGAGTTTTTGTACCGGGGCTACCCCTGTCTTTCAAAGGTCAATGTCTCACTCAAATTAAGGGTGGGTTGTGTCTGGCTGGGTGCCATGTTGTTGCACAGACACGGGGCTATCGTCTGGTATGCATTTGGGGTAGCCTGGTTAAATTCCAGGGAAGTGGGGTTGTTGTAAAGTTTGATGTGTTTTTGCACTCTTATGCAGTTTGTTTGTGCTGTTTGCATGCAAGCAATGACCCACCCTGTTGATAATGTTCCTAGTCAGCAAGCAGTTGAACTGCTGGTTTTAGGACTTGGTATTGTTGAGCAGTGTTGGCTTAGATTGTTTCAGTGGGAGACCAGCTTCAATTAAAAATGGGGTGAACTGGGGAATTGGCTTTGCAATCGGTGACACCGACACTAAAAATTGCTTCTTAAAATGCCTTATTTTCCAGATTAATGAGGAAAACTTCACTTTTGTTACTTTCAAGACAGATGATTCTATCAAATGGAAGCTCATGTATTCAATAATTTCTTTTTGAGGTGAGATTTTACTTTTCAAGTAACAAGGGCCATCAAATTAACAATCAGTGTGAGAGACTGACATTTTTTAGTAGCCCGGTTTTCAAAAAACCAGGTATATATCTCCAGGGATTCACCATCCAAATACCTCTTTCACTGTAAAAAATAAAAATGTTAGTAGGAATTGACAGTTAAGATGCAGAAAGGTCAATAATTGGAGATATCTACCTGGAGTTTTGAAAACCGGGTTGCCTGAAATCTTAAGTCAAGTCCAGCACATTGCAGGCAATCTTTTAAAACTTAATTTGCTTAAAGCCCTGATACTTTTAGTGTAAAAATAACAATCTCGCTCTTCAGGACTAACCACCCTCACCTCTTAACCATGGGCTTCAAATAACTTCCTGCAAGTGACAGAAATCAGTGCAAATTCCAGAAAATTTGCACGAGGGGGGCAACAGTCCGTCCCGTAGGGACGGGCTGTTGCCCCCGTTGGCCCAGATAATATTTTTTGAGGGGGGCTTCCGTCAAACTAAGTGTCATGTTGTTGCACAGACACAGGGCTATCATCTGGTATGCATTTGGGGTAGCCTGGTTAAATTCCAGGGGGGTGGGGTTGTTGTAAAGACTATGCTTTGTGCTAGAGTGCAGATTCGCTGGGTTTTTGTAGCTGGGCTTACCCCTGTCTTTCAAAGCTCAATGTCTCCCTCAAATTAAGGGGGGGTTGTGTCTGGCTGGGTGTCATGTTGTTGCACAGACACAGGGCTATCATCTGGTATGCATTTGGGGTAGCCTGGTTAAATTCCAGGGGGGTGGGGTTGTTGTAAAGACTATGCTTTGTGCTAGAGTGCAGATTCGCTGGGTTTTTGTAGCTGGGCTTACCCCTGTCTTTCAAAGCTCAATGTCTCCCTCAAATTAAGGGGGGGTTGTGTCTGGCTGGGTGTCATGTTGTTGCACAGACACAGGGCTATCATCTGGTATGCATTTGGGGTAGCCTGGTTAAATTCCAGGGGGGTGGGGTTGTTGTAAAGACTATGCTTTGTGCTAGAGGGCGGATTCGCTGAGTTTTTGTACCGGGGCTACCCCTGTCTTTCAAAGGTCAATGTCTCACTCAAATTAAGGGTGGGTTGTGTCTGGCTGGGTGCCATGTTGTTGCACAGACACGGGGCTATCGTCTGGTATGCATTTGGGGTAGCCTGGTTAAATTCCAGGGAAGTGGGGTTGTTGTAAAGTTTGATGTGTTTTTGCACTCTTATGCAGTTTGTTTGTGCTGTTTGCATGCAAGCAATGACCCACCCTGTTGATAATGTTCCTAGTCAGCAAGCAGTTGAACTGCTGGTTTTAGGACTTGGTATTGTTGAGCAGTGTTGGCTTAGATTGTTTCAGTGGGAGACCAGCTTCAATTAAAAATGGGGTGAACTGGGGAATTGGCTTTGCAATCGGTGACACCGACACTAAAAATTGCTTCTTAAAATGCCTTATTTTCCAGATTAATGAGGAAAACTTCACTTTTGTTACTTTCAAGACAGATGATTCTATCAAATGGAAGCTCATGTATTCAATAATTTCTTTTTGAGGTGAGATTTTACTTTTCAAGTAACAAGGGCCATCAAATTAACAATCAGTGTGAGAGACTGACATTTTTTAGTAGCCCGGTTTTCAAAAAACCAGGTATATATCTCCAGGGATTCACCATCCAAATACCTCTTTCACTGTAAAAAATAAAAATGTTAGTAGGAATTGACAGTTAAGATGCAGAAAGGTCAATAATTGGAGATATCTACCTGGAGTTTTGAAAACCGGGTTGCCTGAAATCTTAAGTCAAGTCCAGCACATTGCAGGCAATCTTTTAAAACTTAATTTGCTTAAAGCCCTGATACTTTTAGTGTAAAAATAACAATCTCGCTCTTCAGGACTAACCACCCTCACCTCTTAACCATGGGCTTCAAATAACTTCCTGCAAGTGACAGAAATCAGTGCAAATTCCAGAAAATTTGCACGAGGGGGGCAACAGTCCGTCCCGTAGGGACGGGCTGTTGCCCCCGTTGGCCCAGATAATATTTTTTGAGGGGGGCTTCCGTCAAACTAAGTGTCATGTTGTTGCACAGACACAGGGCTATCATCTGGTATGCATTTGGGGTAGCCTGGTTAAATTCCAGGGGGGTGGGGTTGTTGTAAAGACTATGCTTTGTGCTAGAGTGCAGATTCGCTGGGTTTTTGTAGCTGGGCTTACCCCTGTCTTTCAAAGCTCAATGTCTCCCTCAAATTAAGGGGGAGTTGTGTCTGGCTGGGTGTCATGTTGTTGCACAGACACAGGGCTATCATCTGGTATGCATTTGGGGTAGCCTGGTTAAATTCCAGGGGGGTGGGGTTGTTGTAAAGACTATGCTTTGTGCTAGAGTGCAGATTCGCTGGGTTTTTGTAGCTGGGCTTACCCCTGTCTTTCAAAGCTCAATGTCTCCCTCAAATTAAGGGGGGGTTGTGTCTGGCTGGGTGTCATGTTGTTGCACAGACACAGGGCTATCATCTGGTATGCATTTGGGGTAGCCTGGTTAAATTCCAGGGGGGTGGGGTTGTTGTAAAGACTATGCTTTGTGCTAGAGGGCGGATTCGCTGAGTTTTTGTACCGGGGCTACCCCTGTCTTTCAAAGGTCAATGTCTCACTCAAATTAAGGGTGGGTTGTGTCTGGCTGGGTGCCATGTTGTTGCACAGACACGGGGCTATCGTCTGGTATGCATTTGGGGTAGCCTGGTTAAATTCCAGGGAAGTGGGGTTGTTGTAAAGTTTGATGTGTTTTTGCACTCTTATGCAGTTTGTTTGTGCTGTTTGCATGCAAGCAATGACCCACCCTGTTGATAATGTTCCTAGTCAGCAAGCAGTTGAACTGCTGGTTTTAGGACTTGGTATTGTTGAGCAGTGTTGGCTTAGATTGTTTCAGTGGGAGACCAGCTTCAATTAAAAATGGGGTGAACTGGGGAATTGGCTTTGCAATCGGTGACACCGACACTAAAAATTGCTTCTTAAAATGCCTTATTTTCCAGATTAATGAGGAAAACTTCACTTTTGTTACTTTCAAGACAGATGATTCTATCAAATGGAAGCTCATGTATTCAATAATTTCTTTTTGAGGTGAGATTTTACTTTTCAAGTAACAAGGGCCATCAAATTAACAATCAGTGTGAGAGACTGACATTTTTTAGTAGCCCGGTTTTCAAAAAACCAGGTATATATCTCCAGGGATTCACCATCCAAATACCTCTTTCACTGTAAAAAATAAAAATGTTAGTAGGAATTGACAGTTAAGATGCAGAAAGGTCAATAATTGGAGATATCTACCTGGAGTTTTGAAAACCGGGTTGCCTGAAATCTTAAGTCAAGTCCAGCACATTGCAGGCAATCTTTTAAAACTTAATTTGCTTAAAGCCCTGATACTTTTAGTGTAAAAATAACAATCTCGCTCTTCAGGACTAACCACCCTCACCTCTTAACCATGGGCTTCAAATAACTTCCTGCAAGTGACAGAAATCAGTGCAAATTCCAGAAAATTTGCACGAGGGGGGCAACAGTCCGTCCCGTAGGGACGGGCTGTTGCCCCCGTTGGCCCAGATAATATTTTTTGAGGGGGGCTTCCGTCAAACTAAGTGTCATGTTGTTGCACAGACACAGGGCTATCATCTGGTATGCATTTGGGGTAGCCTGGTTAAGTTCCAGGGGGGTGGGGTTGTTGTAAAGACTATGCTTTGTGCTAGAGTGCAGATTCGCTGGGTTTTTGTAGCTGGGCTTACCCCTGTCTTTCAAAGCTCAATGTCTCCCTCAAATTAAGGGGGAGTTGTGTCTGGCTGGGTGTCATGTTGTTGCACAGACACAGGGCTATCATCTGGTATGCATTTGGGGTAGCCTGGTTAAGTTCCAGGGGGGTGGGGTTGTTGTAAAGACTATGCTTTGTGCTAGAGTGCAGATTCGCTGGGTTTTTGTAGCTGGGCTTACCCCTGTCTTTCAAAGCTCAATGTCTCCCTCAAATTAAGGGGGGGTTGTGTCTGGCTGGGTGTCATGTTGTTGCACAGACACAGGGCTATCATCTGGTATGCATTTGGGGTAGCCTGGTTAAATTCCAGGGGGGTGGGGTTGTTGTAAAGACTATGCTTTGTGCTAGAGTGCAGATTCGCTGGGTTTTTGTAGCTGGGCTTACCCCTGTCTTTCAAAGCTCAATGTCTCCCTCAAATTAAGGGGGGGTTGTGTCTGGCTGGGTGTCATGTTGTTGCACAGACACAGGGCTATCATCTGGTATGCATTTGGGGTAGCCTGGTTAAATTCCAGGGGGGTGGGGTTGTTGTAAAGACTATGCTTTGTGCTAGAGTGCAGATTCGCTGGGTTTTTGTAGCTGGGCTTACCCCTGTCTTTCAAAGCTCAATGTCTCCCTCAAATTAAGGGGGGGTTGTGTCTGGCTGGGTGTCATGTTGTTGCACAGACACAGGGCTATCATCTGGTATGCATTTGGGGTAGCCTGGTTAAATTCCAGGGGGGTGGGGTTGTTGTAAAGACTATGCTTTGTGCTAGAGTGCAGATTCGCTGGGTTTTTGTAGCTGGGCTTACCCCTGTCTTTCAAAGCTCAATGTCTCCCTCAAATTAAGGGGGGGTTGTGTCTGGCTGGGTGTCATGTTGTTGCACAGACACAGGGCTATCATCTGGTATGCATTTGGGGTAGCCTGGTTAAATTCCAGGGGGGTGGGGTTGTTGTAAAGACTATGCTTTGTGCTAGAGGGCGGATTCGCTGAGTTTTTGTACCGGGGCTACCCCTGTCTTTCAAAGGTCAATGTCTCACTCAAATTAAGGGTGGGTTGTGTCTGGCTGGGTGCCATGTTGTTGCACAGACACGGGGCTATCGTCTGGTATGCATTTGGGGTAGCCTGGTTAAATTCCAGGGAAGTGGGGTTGTTGTAAAGTTTGATGTGTTTTTGCACTCTTATGCAGTTTGTTTGTGCTGTTTGCATGCAAGCAATGACCCACCCTGTTGATAATGTTCCTAGTCAGCAAGCAGTTGAACTGCTGGTTTTAGGACTTGGTATTGTTGAGCAGTGTTGGCTTAGATTGTTTCAGTGGGAGACCAGCTTCAATTAAAAATGGGGTGAACTGGGGAATTGGCTTTGCAATCGGTGACACCGACACTAAAAATTGCTTCTTAAAATGCCTTATTTTCCAGATTAATGAGGAAAACTTCACTTTTGTTACTTTCAAGACAGATGATTCTATCAAATGGAAGCTCATGTATTCAATAATTTCTTTTTGAGGTGAGATTTTACTTTTCAAGTAACAAGGGCCATCAAATTAACAATCAGTGTGAGAGACTGACATTTTTTAGTAGCCCGGTTTTCAAAAAACCAGGTATATATCTCCAGGGATTCACCATCCAAATACCTCTTTCACTGTAAAAAATAAAAATGTTAGTAGGAATTGACAGTTAAGATGCAGAAAG
This sequence comes from Porites lutea, assembly GCF_958299795.1. Classification (NCBI taxonomy): domain Eukaryota; kingdom Metazoa; phylum Cnidaria; class Anthozoa; order Scleractinia; family Poritidae; genus Porites; species Porites lutea. Next base: position 19,900 of record NW_027332355.1, on the reverse strand, counting down.
GTCAATAATTGGAGATATCTACCTGGAGTTTTGAAAACCGGGTTGCCTGAAATCTTAAGTCAAGTCCAGCACATTGCAGGCAATCTTTTAAAACTTAATTTGCTTAAAGCCCTGATACTTTTAGTGTAAAAATAACAATCTCGCTCTTCAGGACTAACCACCCTCACCTCTTAACCATGGGCTTCAAATAACTTCCTGCAAGTGACAGAAATCAGTGCAAATTCCAGAAAATTTGCACGAGGGGGGCAACAGTCCGTCCCGTAGGGACGGGCTGTTGCCCCCGTTGGCCCAGATAATATTTTTTGAGGGGGGCTTCCGTCAAACTAAGTGTCATGTTGTTGCACAGACACAGGGCTATCATCTGGTATGCATTTGGGGTAGCCTGGTTAAATTCCAGGGGGGTGGGGTTGTTGTAAAGACTATGCTTTGTGCTAGAGTGCAGATTCGCTGGGTTTTTGTAGCTGGGCTTACCCCTGTCTTTCAAAGCTCAATGTCTCCCTCAAATTAAGGGGGGGTTGTGTCTGGCTGGGTGTCATGTTGTTGCACAGACACAGGGCTATCATCTGGTATGCATTTGGGGTAGCCTGGTTAAATTCCAGGGGGGTGGGGTTGTTGTAAAGACTATGCTTTGTGCTAGAGGGCGGATTCGCTGAGTTTTTGTACCGGGGCTACCCCTGTCTTTCAAAGGTCAATGTCTCACTCAAATTAAGGGTGGGTTGTGTCTGGCTGGGTGCCATGTTGTTGCACAGACACGGGGCTATCGTCTGGTATGCATTTGGGGTAGCCTGGTTAAATTCCAGGGAAGTGGGGTTGTTGTAAAGTTTGATGTGTTTTTGCACTCTTATGCAGTTTGTTTGTGCTGTTTGCATGCAAGCAATGACCCACCCTGTTGATAATGTTCCTAGTCAGCAAGCAGTTGAACTGCTGGTTTTAGGACTTGGTATTGTTGAGCAGTGTTGGCTTAGATTGTTTCAGTGGGAGACCAGCTTCAATTAAAAATGGGGTGAACTGGGGAATTGGCTTTGCAATCGGTGACACCGACACTAAAAATTGCTTCTTAAAATGCCTTATTTTCCAGATTAATGAGGAAAACTTCACTTTTGTTACTTTCAAGACAGATGATTCTATCAAATGGAAGCTCATGTATTCAATAATTTCTTTTTGAGGTGAGATTTTACTTTTCAAGTAACAAGGGCCATCAAATTAACAATCAGTGTGAGAGACTGACATTTTTTAGTAGCCCGGTTTTCAAAAAACCAGGTATATATCTCCAGGGATTCACCATCCAAATACCTCTTTCACTGTAAAAAATAAAAATGTTAGTAGGAATTGACAGTTAAGATGCAGAAAGGTCAATAATTGGAGATATCTACCTGGAGTTTTGAAAACCGGGTTGCCTGAAATCTTAAGTCAAGTCCAGCACATTGCAGGCAATCTTTTAAAACTTAATTTGCTTAAAGCCCTGATACTTTTAGTGTAAAAATAACAATCTCGCTCTTCAGGACTAACCACCCTCACCTCTTAACCATGGGCTTCAAATAACTTCCTGCAAGTGACAGAAATCAGTGCAAATTCCAGAAAATTTGCACGAGGGGGGCAACAGTCCGTCCCGTAGGGACGGGCTGTTGCCCCCGTTGGCCCAGATAATATTTTTTGAGGGGGGCTTCCGTCAAACTAAGTGTCATGTTGTTGCACAGACACAGGGCTATCATCTGGTATGCATTTGGGGTAGCCTGGTTAAATTCCAGGGGGGTGGGGTTGTTGTAAAGACTATGCTTTGTGCTAGAGTGCAGATTCGCTGGGTTTTTGTAGCTGGGCTTACCCCTGTCTTTCAAAGCTCAATGTCTCCCTCAAATTAAGGGGGGGTTGTGTCTGGCTGGGTGTCATGTTGTTGCACAGACACAGGGCTATCATCTGGTATGCATTTGGGGTAGCCTGGTTAAATTCCAGGGGGGTGGGGTTGTTGTAAAGACTATGCTTTGTGCTAGAGTGCAGATTCGCTGGGTTTTTGTAGCTGGGCTTACCCCTGTCTTTCAAAGCTCAATGTCTCCCTCAAATTAAGGGGGGGTTGTGTCTGGCTGGGTGTCATGTTGTTGCACAGACACAGGGCTATCATCTGGTATGCATTTGGGGTAGCCTGGTTAAATTCCAGGGGGGTGGGGTTGTTGTGAAGACTATGCTTTGTGCTAGAGGGCGGATTCGCTGAGTTTTTGTACCGGGGCTACCCCTGTCTTTCAAAGGTCAATGTCTCACTCAAATTAAGGGTGGGTTGTGTCTGGCTGGGTGCCATGTTGTTGCACAGACACGGGGCTATCGTCTGGTATGCATTTGGGGTAGCCTGGTTAAATTCCAGGGAAGTGGGGTTGTTGTAAAGTTTGATGTGTTTTTGCACTCTTATGCAGTTTGTTTGTGCTGTTTGCATGCAAGCAATGACCCACCCTGTTGATAATGTTCCTAGTCAGCAAGCAGTTGAACTGCTGGTTTTAGGACTTGGTATTGTTGAGCAGTGTTGGCTTAGATTGTTTCAGTGGGAGACCAGCTTCAATTAAAAATGGGGTGAACTGGGGAATTGGCTTTGCAATCGGTGACACCGACACTAAAAATTGCTTCTTAAAATGCCTTATTTTCCAGATTAATGAGGAAAACTTCACTTTTGTTACTTTCAAGACAGATGATTCTATCAAATGGAAGCTCATGTATTCAATAATTTCTTTTTGAGGTGAGATTTTACTTTTCAAGTAACAAGGGCCATCAAATTAACAATCAGTGTGAGAGACTGACATTTTTTAGTAGCCCGGTTTTCAAAAAACCAGGTATATATCTCCAGGGATTCACCATCCAAATACCTCTTTCACTGTAAAAAATAAAAATGTTAGTAGGAATTGACAGTTAAGATGCAGAAAGGTCAATAATTGGAGATATCTACCTGGAGTTTTGAAAACCGGGTTGCCTGAAATCTTAAGTCAAGTCCAGCACATTGCAGGCAATCTTTTAAAACTTAATTTGCTTAAAGCCCTGATACTTTTAGTGTAAAAATAACAATCTCGCTCTTCAGGACTAACCACCCTCACCTCTTAACCATGGGCTTCAAATAACTTCCTGCAAGTGACAGAAATCAGTGCAAATTCCAGAAAATTTGCACGAGGGGGGCAACAGTCCGTCCCGTAGGGACGGGCTGTTGCCCCCGTTGGCCCAGATAATATTTTTTGAGGGGGGCTTCCGTCAAACTAAGTGTCATGTTGTTGCACAGACACAGGGCTATCATCTGGTATGCATTTGGGGTAGCCTGGTTAAATTCCAGGGGGGTGGGGTTGTTGTAAAGACTATGCTTTGTGCTAGAGTGCAGATTCGCTGGGTTTTTGTAGCTGGGCTTACCCCTGTCTTTCAAAGCTCAATGTCTCCCTCAAATTAAGGGGGAGTTGTGTCTGGCTGGGTGTCATGTTGTTGCACAGACACAGGGCTATCATCTGGTATGCATTTGGGGTAGCCTGGTTAAATTCCAGGGGGGTGGGGTTGTTGTAAAGACTATGCTTTGTGCTAGAGTGCAGATTCGCTGGGTTTTTGTAGCTGGGCTTACCCCTGTCTTTCAAAGCTCAATGTCTCCCTCAAATTAAGGGGGGGTTGTGTCTGGCTGGGTGTCATGTTGTTGCACAGACACAGGGCTATCATCTGGTATGCATTTGGGGTAGCCTGGTTAAATTCCAGGGGGGTGGGGTTGTTGTAAAGACTATGCTTTGTGCTAGAGGGCGGATTCGCTGAGTTTTTGTACCGGGGCTACCCCTGTCTTTCAAAGGTCAATGTCTCACTCAAATTAAGGGTGGGTTGTGTCTGGCTGGGTGCCATGTTGTTGCACAGACACGGGGCTATCGTCTGGTATGCATTTGGGGTAGCCTGGTTAAATTCCAGGGAAGTGGGGTTGTTGTAAAGTTTGATGTGTTTTTGCACTCTTATGCAGTTTGTTTGTGCTGTTTGCATGCAAGCAATGACCCACCCTGTTGATAATGTTCCTAGTCAGCAAGCAGTTGAACTGCTGGTTTTAGGACTTGGTATTGTTGAGCAGTGTTGGCTTAGATTGTTTCAGTGGGAGACCAGCTTCAATTAAAAATGGGGTGAACTGGGGAATTGGCTTTGCAATCGGTGACACCGACACTAAAAATTGCTTCTTAAAATGCCTTATTTTCCAGATTAATGAGGAAAACTTCACTTTTGTTACTTTCAAGACAGATGATTCTATCAAATGGAAGCTCATGTATTCAATAATTTCTTTTTGAGGTGAGATTTTACTTTTCAAGTAACAAGGGCCATCAAATTAACAATCAGTGTGAGAGACTGACATTTTTTAGTAGCCCGGTTTTCAAAAAACCAGGTATATATCTCCAGGGATTCACCATCCAAATACCTCTTTCACTGTAAAAAATAAAAATGTTAGTAGGAATTGACAGTTAAGATGCAGAAAGGTCAATAATTGGAGATATCTACCTGGAGTTTTGAAAACCGGGTTGCCTGAAATCTTAAGTCAAGTCCAGCACATTGCAGGCAATCTTTTAAAACTTAATTTGCTTAAAGCCCTGATACTTTTAGTGTAAAAATAACAATCTCGCTCTTCAGGACTAACCACCCTCACCTCTTAACCATGGGCTTCAAATAACTTCCTGCAAGTGACAGAAATCAGTGCAAATTCCAGAAAATTTGCACGAGGGGGGCAACAGTCCGTCCCGTAGGGACGGGCTGTTGCCCCCGTTGGCCCAGATAATATTTTTTGAGGGGGGCTTCCGTCAAACTAAGTGTCATGTTGTTGCACAGACACAGGGCTATCATCTGGTATGCATTTGGGGTAGCCTGGTTAAATTCCAGGGGGGTGGGGTTGTTGTAAAGACTATGCTTTGTGCTAGAGTGCAGATTCGCTGGGTTTTTGTAGCTGGGCTTACCCCTGTCTTTCAAAGCTCAATGTCTCCCTCAAATTAAGGGGGGGTTGTGTCTGGCTGGGTGTCATGTTGTTGCACAGACACAGGGCTATCATCTGGTATGCATTTGGGGTAGCCTGGTTAAATTCCAGGGGGGTGGGGTTGTTGTAAAGACTATGCTTTGTGCTAGAGTGCAGATTCGCTGGGTTTTTGTAGCTGGGCTTACCCCTGTCTTTCAAAGCTCAATGTCTCCCTCAAATTAAGGGGGGGTTGTGTCTGGCTGGGTGTCATGTTGTTGCACAGACACAGGGCTATCATCTGGTATGCATTTGGGGTAGCCTGGTTAAATTCCAGGGGGGTGGGGTTGTTGTGAAGACTATGCTTTGTGCTAGAGGGCGGATTCGCTGAGTTTTTGTACCGGGGCTACCCCTGTCTTTCAAAGGTCAATGTCTCACTCAAATTAAGGGTGGGTTGTGTCTGGCTGGGTGCCATGTTGTTGCACAGACACGGGGCTATCGTCTGGTATGCATTTGGGGTAGCCTGGTTAAATTCCAGGGAAGTGGGGTTGTTGTAAAGTTTGATGTGTTTTTGCACTCTTATGCAGTTTGTTTGTGCTGTTTGCATGCAAGCAATGACCCACCCTGTTGATAATGTTCCTAGTCAGCAAGCAGTTGAACTGCTGGTTTTAGGACTTGGTATTGTTGAGCAGTGTTGGCTTAGATTGTTTCAGTGGGAGACCAGCTTCAATTAAAAATGGGGTGAACTGGGGAATTGGCTTTGCAATCGGTGACACCGACACTAAAAATTGCTTCTTAAAATGCCTTATTTTCCAGATTAATGAGGAAAACTTCACTTTTGTTACTTTCAAGACAGATGATTCTATCAAATGGAAGCTCATGTATTCAATAATTTCTTTTTGAGGTGAGATTTTACTTTTCAAGTAACAAGGGCCATCAAATTAACAATCAGTGTGAGAGACTGACATTTTTTAGTAGCCCGGTTTTCAAAAAACCAGGTATATATCTCCAGGGATTCACCATCCAAATACCTCTTTCACTGTAAAAAATAAAAATGTTAGTAGGAATTGACAGTTAAGATGCAGAAAGGTCAATAATTGGAGATATCTACCTGGAGTTTTGAAAACCGGGTTGCCTGAAATCTTAAGTCAAGTCCAGCACATTGCAGGCAATCTTTTAAAACTTAATTTGCTTAAAGCCCTGATACTTTTAGTGTAAAAATAACAATCTCGCTCTTCAGGACTAACCACCCTCACCTCTTAACCATGGGCTTCAAATAACTTCCTGCAAGTGACAGAAATCAGTGCAAATTCCAGAAAATTTGCACGAGGGGGGCAACAGTCCGTCCCGTAGGGACGGGCTGTTGCCCCCGTTGGCCCAGATAATATTTTTTGAGGGGGGCTTCCGTCAAACTAAGTGTCATGTTGTTGCACAGACACAGGGCTATCATCTGGTATGCATTTGGGGTAGCCTGGTTAAATTCCAGGGGGGTGGGGTTGTTGTAAAGACTATGCTTTGTGCTAGAGTGCAGATTCGCTGGGTTTTTGTAGCTGGGCTTACCCCTGTCTTTCAAAGCTCAATGTCTCCCTCAAATTAAGGGGGAGTTGTGTCTGGCTGGGTGTCATGTTGTTGCACAGACACAGGGCTATCATCTGGTATGCATTTGGGGTAGCCTGGTTAAATTCCAGGGGGGTGGGGTTGTTGTAAAGACTATGCTTTGTGCTAGAGTGCAGATTCGCTGGGTTTTTGTAGCTGGGCTTACCCCTGTCTTTCAAAGCTCAATGTCTCCCTCAAATTAAGGGGGGGTTGTGTCTGGCTGGGTGTCATGTTGTTGCACAGACACAGGGCTATCATCTGGTATGCATTTGGGGTAGCCTGGTTAAATTCCAGGGGGGTGGGGTTGTTGTAAAGACTATGCTTTGTGCTAGAGGGCGGATTCGCTGAGTTTTTGTACCGGGGCTACCCCTGTCTTTCAAAGGTCAATGTCTCACTCAAATTAAGGGTGGGTTGTGTCTGGCTGGGTGCCATGTTGTTGCACAGACACGGGGCTATCGTCTGGTATGCATTTGGGGTAGCCTGGTTAAATTCCAGGGAAGTGGGGTTGTTGTAAAGTTTGATGTGTTTTTGCACTCTTATGCAGTTTGTTTGTGCTGTTTGCATGCAAGCAATGACCCACCCTGTTGATAATGTTCCTAGTCAGCAAGCAGTTGAACTGCTGGTTTTAGGACTTGGTATTGTTGAGCAGTGTTGGCTTAGATTGTTTCAGTGGGAGACCAGCTTCAATTAAAAATGGGGTGAACTGGGGAATTGGCTTTGCAATCGGTGACACCGACACTAAAAATTGCTTCTTAAAATGCCTTATTTTCCAGATTAATGAGGAAAACTTCACTTTTGTTACTTTCAAGACAGATGATTCTATCAAATGGAAGCTCATGTATTCAATAATTTCTTTTTGAGGTGAGATTTTACTTTTCAAGTAACAAGGGCCATCAAATTAACAATCAGTGTGAGAGACTGACATTTTTTAGTAGCCCGGTTTTCAAAAAACCAGGTATATATCTCCAGGGATTCACCATCCAAATACCTCTTTCACTGTAAAAAATAAAAATGTTAGTAGGAATTGACAGTTAAGATGCAGAAAGGTCAATAATTGGAGATATCTACCTGGAGTTTTGAAAACCGGGTTGCCTGAAATCTTAAGTCAAGTCCAGCACATTGCAGGCAATCTTTTAAAACTTAATTTGCTTAAAGCCCTGATACTTTTAGTGTAAAAATAACAATCTCGCTCTTCAGGACTAACCACCCTCACCTCTTAACCATGGGCTTCAAATAACTTCCTGCAAGTGACAGAAATCAGTGCAAATTCCAGAAAATTTGCACGAGGGGGGCAACAGTCCGTCCCGTAGGGACGGGCTGTTGCCCCCGTTGGCCCAGATAATATTTTTTGAGGGGGGCTTCCGTCAAACTAAGTGTCATGTTGTTGCACAGACACAGGGCTATCATCTGGTATGCATTTGGGGTAGCCTGGTTAAATTCCAGGGGGGTGGGGTTGTTGTAAAGACTATGCTTTGTGCTAGAGTGCAGATTCGCTGGGTTTTTGTAGCTGGGCTTACCCCTGTCTTTCAAAGCTCAATGTCTCCCTCAAATTAAGGGGGGGTTGTGTCTGGCTGGGTGTCATGTTGTTGCACAGACACAGGGCTATCATCTGGTATGCATTTGGGGTAGCCTGGTTAAATTCCAGGGGGGTGGGGTTGTTGTAAAGACTATGCTTTGTGCTAGAGTGCAGATTCGCTGGGTTTTTGTAGCTGGGCTTACCCCTGTCTTTCAAAGCTCAATGTCTCCCTCAAATTAAGGGGGGGTTGTGTCTGGCTGGGTGTCATGTTGTTGCACAGACACAGGGCTATCATCTGGTATGCATTTGGGGTAGCCTGGTTAAATTCCAGGGGGGTGGGGTTGTTGTAAAGACTATGCTTTGTGCTAGAGGGCGGATTCGCTGAGTTTTTGTACCGGGGCTACCCCTGTCTTTCAAAGGTCAATGTCTCACTCAAATTAAGGGTGGGTTGTGTCTGGCTGGGTGCCATGTTGTTGCACAGACACGGGGCTATCGTCTGGTATGCATTTGGGGTAGCCTGGTTAAATTCCAGGGAAGTGGGGTTGTTGTAAAGTTTGATGTGTTTTTGCACTCTTATGCAGTTTGTTTGTGCTGTTTGCATGCAAGCAATGACCCACCCTGTTGATAATGTTCCTAGTCAGCAAGCAGTTGAACTGCTGGTTTTAGGACTTGGTATTGTTGAGCAGTGTTGGCTTAGATTGTTTCAGTGGGAGACCAGCTTCAATTAAAAATGGGGTGAACTGGGGAATTGGCTTTGCAATCGGTGACACCGACACTAAAAATTGCTTCTTAAAATGCCTTATTTTCCAGATTAATGAGGAAAACTTCACTTTTGTTACTTTCAAGACAGATGATTCTATCAAATGGAAGCTCATGTATTCAATAATTTCTTTTTGAGGTGAGATTTTACTTTTCAAGTAACAAGGGCCATCAAATTAACAATCAGTGTGAGAGACTGACATTTTTTAGTAGCCCGGTTTTCAAAAAACCAGGTATATATCTCCAGGGATTCACCATCCAAATACCTCTTTCACTGTAAAAAATAAAAATGTTAGTAGGAATTGACAGTTAAGATGCAGAAAGGTCAATAATTGGAGATAATATCTCCAGGGATTCACCATCCAAATACCTCTTTCACTGTAAAAAATAAAAATGTTAGTAGGAATTGACAGTTAAGATGCAGAAAGGTCAATAATTGGAGATATCTACCTGTAGTTTTGAAAACCGGGTTGCCTGAAATCTTAAGTCAAGTCCAGCACATTGCAGGCAATCTTTTAAAACTTAATTTGCTTAAAGCCCTGATACTTTTAGTGTAAAAATAACAATCTCGCTCTTCAGGACTAACCACCCTCACCTCTTAACCATGGGCTTCAAATAACTTCCTGGAAGTGACAGAAATCAGTGCAAATTCCAGAAAATTTGCACGAGGGGGGCAACAGTCCGTCCCGTAGGGACGGGCTGTTGCCCCCGTTGGCCCAGATAATATTTTTTGAGGGGGGCTTCCGTCAAACTAAGTGTCATGTTGTTGCACAGACACAGGGCTATCATCTGGTATGCATTTGGGGTAGCCTGGTTAAATTCCAGGGGGGTGGGGTTGTTGTAAAGACTATGCTTTGTGCTAGAGTGCAGATTCGCTGGGTTTTTGTAGCTGGGCTTACCCCTGTCTTTCAAAGCTCAATGTCTCCCTCAAATTAAGGGGGGGTTGTGTCTGGTTGGGTGTCATGTTGTTGCACAGACACAGGGCTATCATCTGGTATGCATTTGGGGTAGCCTGGTTAAATTCCAGGGGGGTGGGGTTGTTGTAAAGACTATGCTTTGTGCTAGAGTGCAGATTCGCTGGGTTTTTGTAGCTGGGCTTACCCCTGTCTTTCAAAGCTCAATGTCTCCCTCAAATTAAGGGGGGGTTGTGTCTGGCTGGGTGTCATGTTGTTGCACAGACACAGGGCTATCATCTGGTATGCATTTGGGGTAGCCTGGTTAAATTCCAGGGGGGTGGGGTTGTTGTAAAGACTATGCTTTGTGCTAGAGTGCAGATTCGCTGGGTTTTTGTAGCTGGGCTTACCCCTGTCTTTCAAAGCTCAATGTCTCCCTCAAATTAAGGGGGGGTTGTGTCTGGCTGGGTGTCATGTTGTTGCACAGACACAGGGCTATCATCTGGTATGCATTTGGGGTAGCCTGGTTAAATTCCAGGGGGGTGGGGTTGTTGTAAAGACTATGCTTTGTGCTAGAGTGCAGATTCGCTGGGTTTTTGTAGCTGGGCTTACCCCTGTCTTTCAAAGCTCAATGTCTCCCTCAAATTAAGGGGGGTTGTGTCTGGCTGGGTGTCATGTTGTTGCACAGACACAGGGCTATCATCTGGTATGCATTTGGGGTAGCCTGGTTAAATTCCAGGGGGGTGGGGTTGTTGTAAAGACTATGCTTTGTGCTAGAGTGCAGATTCGCTGGGTTTTTGTAGCTGGGCTTACCCCTGTCTTTCAAAGCTCAATGTCTCCCTCAAATTAAGGGGGGGTTGTGTCTGGCTGGGTGTCATGTTGTTCCACAGACACAGGGCTATCATCTGGTATGCATTTGGGGTAGCCTGGTTAAGTTCCAGGGGGGTGGGGTTGTTGTAAAGACTATGCTTTGTGCTAGAGTGCAGATTCGCTGGGTTTTTGTAGCTGGGCTTACCCCTGTCTTTCAAAGCTCAATGTCTCCCTCAAATTAAGGGGGAGTTGTGTCTGGCTGGGTGTCATGTTGTTGCACAGACACAGGGCTATCATCTGGTATGCATTTGGGGTAGCCTGGTTAAGTTCCAGGGGGGTGGGGTTGTTGTAAAGACTATGCTTTGTGCTAGAGTGCAGATTCGCTGGGTTTTTGTAGCTGGGCTTACCCCTGTCTTTCAAAGCTCAATGTCTCCCTCAAATTAAGGGGGGGTTGTGTCTGGCTGGGTGTCATGTTGTTGCACAGACACAGGGCTATCATCTGGTATGCATTTGGGGTAGCCTGGTTAAATTCCAGGGGGGTGGGGTTGTTGTAAAGACTATGCTTTGTGCTAGAGTGCAGATTCGCTGGGTTTTTGTAGCTGGGCTTACCCCTGTCTTTCAAAGCTCAATGTCTCCCTCAAATTAAGGGGGGGTTGTGTCTGGCTGGGTGTCATGTTGTTCCACAGACACAGGGCTATCATCTGGTATGCATTTGGGGTAGCCTGGTTAAATTCCAGGGGGGTGGGGTTGTTGTAAAGACTATGCTTTGTGCTAGAGTGCAGATTCGCTGGGTTTTTGTAGCTGGGCTTACCCCTGTCTTTCAAAGCTCAATGTCTCCCTCAAATTAAGGGGGGGTTGTGTCTGGCTGGGTGTCATGTTGTTGCACAGACACAGGGCTATCATCTGGTATGCATTTGGGGTAGCCTGGTTAAATTCCAGGGGGGTGGGGTTGTTGTAAAGACTATGCTTTGTGCTAGAGTGCAGATTCGCTGGGTTTTTGTAGCTGGGCTTACCCCTGTCTTTCAAAGCTCAATGTCTCCCTCAAATTAAGGGGGGGTTGTGTCTGGCTGGGTGTCATGTTGTTGCACAGACACAGGGCTATCATCTGGTATGCATTTGGGGTAGCCTGGTTAAATTCCAGGGGGGTGGGGTTGTTGTGAAGACTATGCTTTGTGCTAGAGGGCGGATTCGCTGAGTTTTTGTACCGGGGCTACCCCTGTCTTTCAAAGGTCAATGTCTCACTCAAATTAAGGGTGGGTTGTGTCTGGCTGGGTGCCATGTTGTTGCACAGACACGGGGCTATCGTCTGGTATGCATTTGGGGTAGCCTGGTTAAATTCCAGGGAAGTGGGGTTGTTGTAAAGTTTGATGTGTTTTTGCACTCTTATGCAGTTTGTTTGTGCTGTTTGCATGCAAGCAATGACCCACCCTGTTGATAATGTTCCTAGTCAGCAAGCAGTTGAACTGCTGGTTTTAGGACTTGGTATTGTTGAGCAGTGTTGGCTTAGATTGTTTCAGTGGGAGACCAGCTTCAATTAAAAATGGGGTGAACTGGGGAATTGGCTTTGCAATCGGTGACACCGACACTAAAAATTGCTTCTTAAAATGCCTTATTTTCCAGATTAATGAGGAAAACTTCACTTTTGTTACTTTCAAGACAGATGATTCTATCAAATGGAAGCTCATGTATTCAATAATTTCTTTTTGAGGTGAGATTTTACTTTTCAAGTAACAAGGGCCATCAAATTAACAATCAGTGTGAGAGACTGACATTTTTTAGTAGCCCGGTTTTCAAAAAACCAGGTATATATCTCCAGGGATTCACCATCCAAATACCTCTTTCACTGTAAAAAATAAAAATGTTAGTAGGAATTGACAGTTAAGATGCAGAAAGGTCAATAATTGGAGATAATTATCTCCAGGGATTCACCATCCAAATACCTCTTTCACTGTAAAAAATAAAAATGTTAGTAGGAATTGACAGTTAAGATGCAGAAAGGTCAATAATTGGAGATATCTACCTGGAGTTTTGAAAACCGGGTTGCCTGAAATCTTAAGTCAAGTCCAGCACATTGCAGGCAATCTTTTAAAACTTAATTTGCTTAAAGCCCTGATACTTTTAGTGTAAAAATAACAATCTCGCTCTTCAGGACTAACCACCCTCACCTCTTAACCATGGGCTTCAAATAACTTCCTGCAAGTGACAGAAATCAGTGCAAATTCCAGAAAATTTGCACGAGGGGGGCAACAGTCCGTCCCGTAGGGACGGGCTGTTGCCCCCGTTGGCCCAGATAATATTTTTTGAGGGGGGCTTCCGTCAAACTAAGTGTCATGTTGTTGCACAGACACAGGGCTATCATCTGGTATGCATTTGGGGTAGCCTGGTTAAATTCCAGGGGGGTGGGGTTGTTGTAAAGACTATGCTTTGTGCTAGAGTGCAGATTCGCTGGGTTTTTGTAGCTGGGCTTACCCCTGTCTTTCAAAGCTCAATGTCTCCCTCAAATTAAGGGGGGGTTGTGTCTGGCTGGGTGTCATGTTGTTGCACAGACACAGGGCTATCATCTGGTATGCATTTGGGGTAGCCTGGTTAAATTCCAGGGGGGTGGGGTTGTTGTAAAGACTATGCTTTGTGCTAGAGTGCAGATTCGCTGGGTTTTTGTAGCTGGGCTTACCCCTGTCTTTCAAAGCTCAATGTCTCCCTCAAATTAAGGGGGGGTTGTGTCTGGCTGGGTGTCATGTTGTTGCACAGACACAGGGCTATCATCTGGTATGCATTTGGGGTAGCCTGGTTAAATTCCAGGGGGGTGGGGTTGTTGTAAAGACTATGCTTTGTGCTAGAGGGCGGATTCGCTGAGTTTTTGTACCGGGGCTACCCCTGTCTTTCAAAGGTCAATGTCTCACTCAAATTAAGGGTGGGTTGTGTCTGGCTGGGTGCCATGTTGTTGCACAGACACGGGGCTATCGTCTGGTATGCATTTGGGGTAGCCTGGTTAAATTCCAGGGAAGTGGGGTTGTTGTAAAGTTTGATGTGTTTTTGCACTCTTATGCAGTTTGTTTGTGCTGTTTGCATGCAAGCAATGACCCACCCTGTTGATAATGTTCCTAGTCAGCAAGCAGTTGAACTGCTGGTTTTAGGACTTGGTATTGTTGAGCAGTGTTGGCTTAGATTGTTTCAGTGGGAGACCAGCTTCAATTAAAAATGGGGTGAACTGGGGAATTGGCTTTGCAATCGGTGACACCGACACTAAAAATTGCTTCTTAAAATGCCTTATTTTCCAGATTAATGAGGAAAACTTCACTTTTGTTACTTTCAAGACAGATGATTCTATCAAATGGAAGCTCATGTATTCAATAATTTCTTTTTGAGGTGAGATTTTACTTTTCAAGTAACAAGGGCCATCAAATTAACAATCAGTGTGAGAGACTGACATTTTTTAGTAGCCCGGTTTTCAAAAAACCAGGTATATATCTCCAGGGATTCACCATCCAAATACCTCTTTCACTGTAAAAAATAAAAATGTTAGTAGGAATTGACAGTTAAGATGCAGAAAGGTCAATAATTGGAGATATCTACCTGGAGTTTTGAAAACCGGGTTGCCTGAAATCTTAAGTCAAGTCCAGCACATTGCAGGCAATCTTTTAAAACTTAATTTGCTTAAAGCCCTGATACTTTTAGTGTAAAAATAACAATCTCGCTCTTCAGGACTAACCACCCTCACCTCTTAACCATGGGCTTCAAATAACTTCCTGCAAGTGACAGAAATCAGTGCAAATTCCAGAAAATTTGCACGAGGGGGGCAACAGTCCGTCCCGTAGGGACGGGCTGTTGCCCCCGTTGGCCCAGATAATATTTTTTGAGGGGGGCTTCCGTCAAACTAAGTGTCATGTTGTTGCACAGACACAGGGCTATCATCTGGTATGCATTTGGGGTAGCCTGGTTAAATTCCAGGGGGGTGGGGTTGTTGTAAAGACTATGCTTTGTGCTAGAGTGCAGATTCGCTGGGTTTTTGTAGCTGGGCTTACCCCTGTCTTTCAAAGCTCAATGTCTCCCTCAAATTAAGGGGGGGTTGTGTCTGGCTGGGTGTCATGTTGTTGCACAGACACAGGGCTATCATCTGGTATGCATTTGGGGTAGCCTGGTTAAATTCCAGGGGGGTGGGGTTGTTGTAAAGACTATGCTTTGTGCTAGAGTGCAGATTCGCTGGGTTTTTGTAGCTGGGCTTACCCCTGTCTTTCAAAGCTCAATGTCTCCCTCAAATTAAGGGGGGGTTGTGTCTGGCTGGGTGTCATGTTGTTGCACAGACACAGGGCTATCATCTGGTATGCATTTGGGGTAGCCTGGTTAAATTCCAGGGGGGTGGGGTTGTTGTAAAGACTATGCTTTGTGCTAGAGGGCGGATTCGCTGAGTTTTTGTACCGGGGCTACCCCTGTCTTTCAAAGGTCAATGTCTCACTCAAATTAAGGGTGGGTTGTGTCTGGCTGGGTGCCATGTTGTTGCACAGACACGGGGCTATCGTCTGGTATGCATTTGGGGTAGCCTGGTTAAATTCCAGGGAAGTGGGGTTGTTGTAAAGTTTGATGTGTTTTTGCACTCTTATGCAGTTTGTTTGTGCTGTTTGCATGCAAGCAATGACCCACCCTGTTGATAATGTTCCTAGTCAGCAAGCAGTTGAACTGCTGGTTTTAGGACTTGGTATTGTTGAGCAGTGTTGGCTTAGATTGTTTCAGTGGGAGACCAGCTTCAATTAAAAATGGGGTGAACTGGGGAATTGGCTTTGCAATCGGTGACACCGACACTAAAAATTGCTTCTTAAAATGCCTTATTTTCCAGATTAATGAGGAAAACTTCACTTTTGTTACTTTCAAGACAGATGATTCTATCAAATGGAAGCTCATGTATTCAATAATTTCTTTTTGAGGTGAGATTTTACTTTTCAAGTAACAAGGGCCATCAAATTAACAATCAGTGTGAGAGACTGACATTTTTTAGTAGCCCGGTTTTCAAAAAACCAGGTATATATCTCCAGGGATTCACCATCCAAATACCTCTTTCACTGTAAAAAATAAAAATGTTAGTAGGAATTGACAGTTAAGATGCAGAAAGGTCAATAATTGGAGATATCTACCTGGAGTTTTGAAAACCGGGTTGCCTGAAATCTTAAGTCAAGTCCAGCACATTGCAGGCAATCTTTTAAAACTTAATTTGCTTAAAGCCCTGATACTTTTAGTGTAAAAATAACAATCTCGCTCTTCAGGACTAACCACCCTCACCTCTTAACCATGGGCTTCAAATAACTTCCTGCAAGTGACAGAAATCAGTGCAAATTCCAGAAAATTTGCACGAGGGGGGCAACAGTCCGTCCCGTAGGGACGGGCTGTTGCCCCCGTTGGCCCAGATAATATTTTTTGAGGGGGGCTTCCGTCAAACTAAGTGTCATGTTGTTGCACAGACACAGGGCTATCATCTGGTATGCATTTGGGGTAGCCTGGTTAAATTCCAGGGGGGTGGGGTTGTTGTAAAGACTATGCTTTGTGCTAGAGTGCAGATTCGCTGGGTTTTTGTAGCTGGGCTTACCCCTGTCTTTCAAAGCTCAATGTCTCCCTCAAATTAAGGGGGGGTTGTGTCTGGCTGGGTGTCATGTTGTTGCACAGACACAGGGCTATCATCTGGTATGCATTTGGGGTAGCCTGGTTAAATTCCAGGGGGGTGGGGTTGTTGTAAAGACTATGCTTTGTGCTAGAGTGCAGATTCGCTGGGTTTTTGTAGCTGGGCTTACCCCTGTCTTTCAAAGCTCAATGTCTCCCTCAAATTAAGGGGGGGTTGTGTCTGGCTGGGTGTCATGTTGTTGCACAGACACAGGGCTATCATCTGGTATGCATTTGGGGTAGCCTGGTTAAGTTCCAGGGGGGTGGGGTTGTTGTAAAGACTATGCTTTGTGCTAGAGTGCAGATTCGCTGGGTTTTTGTAGCTGGGCTTACCCCTGTCTTTCAAAGCTCAATGTCTCCCTCAAATTAAGGGGGAGTTGTGTCTGGCTGGGTGTCATGTTGTTGCACAGACACAGGGCTATCATCTGGTATGCATTTGGGGTAGCCTGGTTAAGTTCCAGGGGGGTGGGGTTGTTGTAAAGACTATGCTTTGTGCTAGAGTGCAGATTCGCTGGGTTTTTGTAGCTGGGCTTACCCCTGTCTTTCAAAGCTCAATGTCTCCCTCAAATTAAGGGGGGGTTGTGTCTGGCTGGGTGTCATGTTGTTGCACAGACACAGGGCTATCATCTGGTATGCATTTGGGGTAGCCTGGTTAAGTTCCAGGGGGGTGGGGTTGTTGTAAAGACTATGCTTTGTGCTAGAGTGCAGATTCGCTGGGTTTTTGTAGCTGGGCTTACCCCTGTCTTTCAAAGCTCAATGTCTCCCTCAAATTAAGGGGGGGTTGTGTCTGGCTGGGTGTCATGTTGTTGCACAGACACAGGGCTATCATCTGGTATGCATTTGGGGTAGCCTGGTTAAATTCCAGGGGGGTGGGGTTGTTGTAAAGACTATGCTTTGTGCTAGAGTGCAGATTCGCTGGGTTTTTGTAGCTGGGCTTACCCCTGTCTTTCAAAGCTCAATGTCTCCCTCAAATTAAGGGGGGGTTGTGTCTGGCTGGGTGTCATGTTGTTGCACAGACACAGGGCTATCATCTGGTATGCATTTGGGGTAGCCTGGTTAAATTCCAGGGGGGTGGGGTTGTTGTAAAGACTATGCTTTGTGCTAGAGTGCAGATTCGCTGGGTTTTTGTAGCTGGGCTTACCCCTGTCTTTCAAAGCTCAATGTCTCCCTCAAATTAAGGGGGGGTTGTGTCTGGCTGGGTGTCATGTTGTTGCACAGACACAGGGCTATCATCTGGTATGCATTTGGGGTAGCCTGGTTAAATTCCAGGGGGGTGGGGTTGTTGTAAAGACTATGCTTTGTGCTAGAGTGCAGATTCGCTGGGTTTTTGTAGCTGGGCTTACCCCTGTCTTTCAAAGCTCAATGTCTCCCTCAAATTAAGGGGGGGTTGTGTCTGGCTGGGTGTCATGTTGTTGCACAGACACAGGGCTATCATCTGGTATGCATTTGGGGTAGCCTGGTTAAATTCCAGGGGGGTGGGGTTGTTGTGAAGACTATGCTTTGTGCTAGAGGGCGGATTCGCTGAGTTTTTGTACCGGGGCTACCCCTGTCTTTCAAAGGTCAATGTCTCACTCAAATTAAGGGTGGGTTGTGTCTGGCTGGGTGCCATGTTGTTGCACAGACACGGGGCTATCGTCTGGTATGCATTTGGGGTAGCCTGGTTAAATTCCAGGGAAGTGGGGTTGTTGTAAAGTTTGATGTGTTTTTGCACTCTTATGCAGTTTGTTTGTGCTGTTTGCATGCAAGCAATGACCCACCCTGTTGATAATGTTCCTAGTCAGCAAGCAGTTGAACTGCTGGTTTTAGGACTTGGTATTGTTGAGCAGTGTTGGCTTAGATTGTTTCAGTGGGAGACCAGCTTCAATTAAAAATGGGGTGAACTGGGGAATTGGCTTTGCAATCGGTGACACCGACACTAAAAATTGCTTCTTAAAATGCCTTATTTTCCAGATTAATGAGGAAAACTTCACTTTTGTTACTTTCAAGACAGATGATTCTATCAAATGGAAGCTCATGTATTCAATAATTTCTTTTTGAGGTGAGATTTTACTTTTCAAGTAACAAGGGCCATCAAATTAACAATCAGTGTGAGAGACTGACATTTTTTAGTAGCCCGGTTTTCAAAAAACCAGGTATATATCTCCAGGGATTCACCATCCAAATACCTCTTTCACTGTAAAAAATAAAAATGTTAGTAGGAATTGACAGTTAAGATGCAGAAAGGTCAATAATTGGAGATAATCTCCAGGGATTCACCATCCAAATACCTCTTTCACTGTAAAAAATAAAAATGTTAGTAGGAATTGACAGTTAAGATGCAGAAAGGTCAATAATTGGAGATATTATCTCCAGGGATTCACCATCCAAATACCTCTTTCACTGTAAAAAATAAAAATGTTAGTAGGAATTGACAGTTAAGATGCAGAAAGGTCAATAATTGGAGATCTCCAGGGATTCACCATCCAAATACCTCTTTCACTGTAAAAAATAAAAATGTTAGTAGGAATTGACAGTTAAGATGCAGAAAGGTCAATAATTGGAGATATCTACCTGGAGTTTTGAAAACCGGGTTGCCTGAAATCTTAAGTCAAGTCCAGCACATTGCAGGCAATCTTTTAAAACTTAATTTGCTTAAAGCCCTGATACTTTTAGTGTAAAAATAACAATCTCGCTCTTCAGGACTAACCACCCTCACCTCTTAACCATGGGCTTCAAATAACTTCCTGCAAGTGACAGAAATCAGTGCAAATTCCAGAAAATTTGCACGAGGGGGGCAACAGTCCGTCCCGTAGGGACGGGCTGTTGCCCCCGTTGGCCCAGATAATATTTTTTGAGGGGGGCTTCCGTCAAACTAAGTGTCATGTTGTTGCACAGACACAGGGCTATCATCTGGTATGCATTTGGGGTAGCCTGGTTAAATTCCAGGGGGGTGGGGTTGTTGTAAAGACTATGCTTTGTGCTAGAGGGCGGATTCGCTGAGTTTTTGTACCGGGGCTACCCGTGTCTTTCAAAGGTCAATGTCTCACTCAAATTAAGGGTGGGTTGTGTCTGGCTGGGTGCCATGTTGTTGCACAGACACGGGGCTATCGTCTGGTATGCATTTGGGGTAGCCTGGTTAAATTCCAGGGAAGTGGGGTTGTTGTAAAGTTTGATGTGTTTTTGCACTCTTATGCAGTTTGTTTGTGCTGTTTGCATGCAAGCAATGACCCACCCTGTTGATAATGTTCCTAGTCAGCAAGCAGTTGAACTGCTGGTTTTAGGACTTGGTATTGTTGAGCAGTGTTGGCTTAGATTGTTTCAGTGGGAGACCAGCTTCAATTAAAAATGGGGTGAACTGGGGAATTGGCTTTGCAATCGGTGACACCGACACTAAAAATTGCTTCTTAAAATGCCTTATTTTCCAGATTAATGAGGAAAACTTCACTTTTGTTACTTTCAAGACAGATGATTCTATCAAATGGAAGCTCATGTATTCAATAATTTCTTTTTGAGGTGAGATTTTACTTTTCAAGTAACAAGGGCCATCAAATTAACAATCAGTGTGAGAGACTGACATTTTTTAGTAGCCCGGTTTTCAAAAAACCAGGTATATATCTCCAGGGATTCACCATCCAAATACCTCTTTCACTGTAAAAAATAAAAATGTTAGTAGGAATTGACAGTTAAGATGCAGAAAGGTCAATAATTGGAGATATCTACCTGGAGTTTTGAAAACCGGGTTGCCTGAAATCTTAAGTCAAGTCCAGCACATTGCAGGCA
>NW_027332354.1:5000-18950 GCF_958299795.1 Porites lutea | reverse complement strand
TAGAGGTTGATAAAAAATCTTTACAACTTGTTTAGATGAAAATTTTTTTATCTTTGATGTGATCTCAAGCTAACCCTGATCCTAACCCTAAGCTTAATCCTAGGGTTAGGGTTGGGGTTAACTCCTGGAAAAACGATAAACGTTGAGAATCTGAAACCAAATGTAAAAGATCAATATCGTCGTAGACGTTTAGGCAAAAATAATTAAAAGTTGTGCAGATGAAAAATTTTTTATCCTTGATGTGATCTCAAGCTAACCCTAACCCTAACCCTAAGCTTAACCCTAGGGTTAGAGTTGGGGTTAACTCCTGGAAAAACGATAAGCGTTGAGAATCTCAAACCAAATGCAAAACGTCAATATCGTCGTAAACGTCCAGGAAAAAATCTTTAAAAGTTGTGTAGATGAAAATTTTTTTATCTTCGAAGTGACCTTCAGCTAACCCTAACCCTAAGCTTAACCCTAGGGTTAGGGTTAGGGTTAACTCCTTCGAATACGAAAAGCGTTGAGAATCTGAAACCAAATGCAAAACATCAATATCGTCGTAAACGTCCAGGGAAAAATCTTTAAAAGTTGTGTAGATGAAAAATTTTTTATCTTTGATGTGATCTCAAGCTAACCCTAACTCTAACCCTAAGATTAACCTTAGGGTTACGGTTGGGCTTAACTCTAGCGAAAACGATAAGCGTTGAGAATATGAAACCAAATGCAAAAGATGAATGTCGTCGTAGAGGTTGATAAAAAATCTTTACAACTTGTTTAGATGAAAATTTTTTTATCTTTGATGTGATCTCAAGCTAACCTTGATCCTAACCCTAAGCTTAATCCTAGGGTTAGGGTTGGGGTTAACTCCTGGAAAAACGATAAACGTTGAGAATCTGAAACCAAATGTAAAAGATCAATATCGTCGTAGACGTTTAGGGAAAAATAATTAAAAGTTGTGCAGATGAAAAATTTTTTATCCTTGATGTGATCTCAAGCTAACCCTAACCCTAAGCTTAACACTAGGGTTAGGGTTGGGGTTAACTCCTGCAAAAACGATAAACGTTGAGAATCTGAAACCAAATGCAAAAGATCAATATCGTCGTAGACGTTTAGGGAAAAATAATTAAAAGTTGTGCAGATGAAAAATTTTTTATCCTTGATGTGATCTCAAGCTAACCCTAACCCTAACCCTAAGCTTAACCCTAGGGTTAGAGTTGGGGTTAACTCCTGGAAAAACGATAAGCGTTGAGAATCTCAAACCAAATGCAAAACGTCAATATCGTCGTAAACGTCCAGAAAAAAATCTTTAAAAGTTGTGTAGATGAAAATTTTTTTATCTTCGAAGTGACCTTCAGCTAACCCTAACCCTAAGCTTAACCCTAGGGTTAGGGTTAGGGTTAACTCCTTCGAATACGAAAAGCGTTGAGAATCTGAAACCAAATGCAAAAGATCAATATCGTCGTAGACGTTTAGGGAAAAATAATTAAAAGTTGTGCAGATGAAAAATTTTTTATCCTTGATGTGATCTCAAGCTAACCTTAACCCTAACCCTAAGCTTAATTCTAGGGTTAGAGTTGGGGTTAACTCCTGGAAAAACAATAAGCGTTGAGAATCTCAAACCAAATGCAAAACGTCAATATCGTCGTAAACGTCCAGGGAAAAATCTTTAAAAGTTGTGTAGATGAAAAATGTTTTCTATCTTTGATGTAACGTCAAGCTAATCCTAACCCTAACCCTAAGCTTAACCCTGGGGTTAGAGTTGAGGTTAACTCTCGGGAAAACTATAAGCGTTCAAAATCTCAAACCAAGTACAAAGCATAAATATCGTCGTAGACGTCCGGCCAAAAATATTTAAAAGTTGTGTTGATGAAAAATTTTTTATCTTCGAAGTGACCTCAAGCTGACCCTAAGCCTGAGCTTAACCCTAGGATTAAATTTGAGGTGAACTCCTGGGAAAACGATAAGCGTTGCGAATCTAAAACGAAATGGAAAACTTGAATATCGTGCTAGAAGTCCAGAAAAAATGTTTAAAAGTTGTCTAGATGAATAAACTTTTATGTTCCAAGTGACCTCAAGCTAACCCTAACCCTGACGGTAAGCTTAACCCTAGGGTTAGGGTTAGGGTTAACTCCTGGAAAAACGATAAGCGTTCAGAATCTGAAACCAAATGCAAAACATCAATATCGTCGTAGACGTTTAGGGAAAAATCATTAAAAGTTGAGCAGATGAAAAATTTTTTATCTTTGATGAGATCTCAAGCTAACCCTAACTGTAACCCTAAGATTAACCTTAGGGTTACGGTTGGGGTTAACTCTAGCGAAAACGATAAGCGTTCAAAATCTGAGACCAAATGCAAAACTTGAATATCGTGGTAGAAGTCCAAGAAAAAATATTTATAAGCTGTCTAGATGAACAATTTTTTATGTTCCAGGTGACCTCAAGCTAACCCTTACCCTGACGTTAAGCTTAACCCTAGGGTTAAGGTTAGGGTTAATTCCTGGGAAAGCGAAAAGCGTTGAGAATCTGAAACCTAATGCAAAACATCAATATCGTCGTAAACGTCCGGGGAAAAATCTTTAAAAGTTGTGTAGATGAAAATTTTTTTATCTTCGAAGTGACCTTCAGCTAACCCTAACCCTAAGCTTAACCCTAGGGTTAGGGTTAGGGTTAACTCCTTGGAATACGAAAGGCGTTGAGAATCTGAAACCAAATGCAAAACATCGATATCGTCGTAAACGTCCAGGGAAAAATCTTTCAAAGTTGTGTAGATGAAAACTTTTTTATCTTTGATGTGATCTCAAGCTAACCCTAACTCTAACCCTAAGATTAACCTTAGGGTTACGGTTGGGCTTAACTCTAGCGAAAACGATAAGCGTTGAGAATATGAAACCAAATGCAAAAGATGAATGTCGTCGTAGACGTTTAGGGAAAAATCATTAAAAGTTGAGGAGATGAAAAATTTTTTATCTTTGATGTGACCTTAAGCTAACCCTAACCCTAAGCTTAACCCTAGGGTTAGGGTTAGGGTTAATTTATGGGAAAACGAAAAGCGTTGAGAATCTGAAACCAAATGCAAAACATCAATATCGTCGTAAACGTGCAGGGAAAAATCTTTAAAAGTTGTGTAGATGAAAACTTTTTTATCTTTGATGAGATCTCAAGCTAACCCTAACTGTAACCCTAAGATTAACCTTAGGGTTACGGTTGGGGTTAACTCTAGCGAAAACGATAAGCGTTCAAAATCTGAGACCAAATGCAAAACTTGAATATCGTGGTAGAAGTCCAAGAAAAAATGTTTATAAGCTGTCTAGATGAACAATTTTTTATGTTCCAGGTGACCTTAAGCTAACCCTTACCCTGACGTTAAGCTTAACCCTAGGGTTAAGGTTAGGGTTAATTCCTGGGAAAGCGAAAAGCGTTGAGAATTTGAAACCAAATGCAAAACGTCAATATCGTCGTAAACGTCCGGGGAAAAATCTTTAAAAGTTGTGTAGATGAAAATTTTTTTATCTTCGAAGTGACCTTCAGCTAACCCTGACCCTAAGCTTAACCCTAGCGTTAGGGTTAGGGTTAACTCCTTGGAATACGAAAAGCGTTGAGAATCTGAAACCAAATGCAAAACATCGATATCGTCGTAAACGTCCAGGGAAAAATCTTTAAAAGTTGTGTAGATGAAAAATTTTTTATCTTTGATGTGATCTTAAGCTAACCCTAACTCTAACCCTAAGATTAACCTTAGGGTTACGGTTGGGCTTAACTCTAGCGAAAACGATAAGCGTTGAGAATATAAAACCAAATGCAAAAGATGAATGTCGTCGTAGAGGTTGATAAAAAATCTTTACAACTTGTTTAGATGAAAATTTTTTTATCTTTGATGTGATCTCAAGCTAACCCTGATCCTAACCCTAAGCTTAATCCTAGGGTTAGGGTTGGGGTTAACTCCTGGAAAAACGATAAACGTTGAGAATCTGAAACCAAATGTAAAAGATCAATATCGTCGTAGACGTTTAGGGAAAAATAATTAAAAGTTGTGCAGATGAAAAATTTTTTATCCTTGATGTGATCTCAAGCTAACCCTAACCCTAAGCTTAACACTAGGGTTAGGGTTGGGGTTAACTCCTGCAAAAACGATAAACGTTGAGAATCTGAAACCAAATGCAAAAGATCAATATCGTCGTAGACGTTTAGGGAAAAATAATTAAAAGTTGTGCAGATGAAAAATTTTTTATCCTTGATGTGATCTCAAGCTAACCCTAACCCTAACCCTAAGCTTAACCCTAGGGTTAGAGTTGGGGTTAACTCCTGAAAAAACGATAAGCGTTGAGAATCTCAAACCAAATGCAAAACGTCAATATCGTCGTAAACGTCCAGGAAAAAATCTTTAAAAGTTGTGTAGATGAAAATTTTTTTATCTTCGAAGTGACCTTCAGCTAACCCTAACCCTAAGCTTAACCCTAGGGTTAGGGTTAGGGTTAACTCCTTCGAATACGAAAAGCGTTGAGAATCTGAAACCAAATGCAAAACATCAATATCGTCGTAAACGTCCAGGGAAAAATCTTTAAAAGTTGTGTAGATGAAAAATTTTTTATCTTTGATGTGATCTCAAGCTAACCCTAACTCTAACCCTAAGATTAACATTAGGGTTACGGTTGGGCTTAACTCTAGCGAAAACGATAAGCGTTGAGAATATGAAACCAAATGCAAAAGATGAATGTCGTCGTAGACGTCCAGGCAAACATCTTCAAAAGTTGTGTAGATGAAAACATTTTTATCTTCGAAGTGACCTTAAGCCAACCCTAACCTTAACACTAAGCTCAACATTAGGGTTAGGGTTGGGGTTAACTCCTGGGAAAACTATAAGCGTTCAAAATCTCAAACCAAATGCAAAACATGAATATCGTCGTAGACGTCCAGGAAAAATCTTTAAAAGTTGTGTAGATGAAAAATGTTTTCTATCTTTGATGTAACGTCAAGCTAATCCTAACCCTAACCCTAAGCTTAACCCTGGGGTTAGAGTTGAGGTTAACTCTCGGGAAAACTATAAGCGTTCAAAATCTCAAACCAAGTACAAAGCATAAATATCGTCGTAGACGTCCGGCCAAAAATATTTAAAAGTTGTGTTGATGAAAAATTTTTTATCTTCGAAGTGACCTCAAGCTGACCCTAAGCCTGAGCTTAACCCTAGGATTAAATTTGAGGTGAACTCCTGGGAAAACGATAAGCGTTGCGAATCTAAAACGAAATGGAAAACTTGAATATCGTGCTAGAAGTCCAGAAAAAATGTTTAAAAGTTGTCTAGATGAATAAACTTTTATGTTCCAAGTGACCTCAAGCTAACCCTAACCCTGACGGTAAGCTTAACCCTAGGGTTAGGGTTAGGGTTAACTCCTGGAAAAACGATAAGCGTTGAGAATCTGAAACCAAATGCAAAACATCAATATCGTCGTAGACGTTTAGGGAAAAATCATTAAAAGTTGAGCAGATGAAAAATTTTTTATCTTTGATGTGACCTTAAGCTAACCCTAACCCTAAGCTTAACCCTAGGGTTAGGGTTAGGGTTAATTCCTGGGAAAACGAAAAGCGTTGAGAATCTGAAACCAAATGCAAAACATCAATATCGTCGTAAACGTGCAGGGAAAAATCTTTAAAAGTTGTGTAGATGAAAAATTTTTTATCTTTGACGAGATCTCAAGCTAACCCTAACTGTAACCCTAAGATTAACCTTAGGGTTACGGTTGGGGTTAACTCTAGCGAAAACGATAAGCGTTCAAAATCTGAGACCAAATGCAAAACTTGAATATCGTGGTAGAAGTCCAAGAAAAAATGTTTATAAGCTGTCTAGATGAAGAATTTTTTATGTTCCAGGTGACCTCAAGCTAACCCTTACCCTGACGTTAAGCTTAACCCTAGGGTTAAGGTTAGGGTTAATTCCTGGGAAAGCGAAAAGCGTTGAGAATTTGAAACCAAATACAAAACGTCAATATCGTCGTAAACGTCCGGGGAAAAATCTTTAAAAGTTGTGTAGATGAAAATTTTTTTATCTTCGAAGTGACCTTCAGCTAACCCTAACCCTAAGCTTAACCCTAGGGTTAGGGTTAGGGTTAACTCCTTGGAATACGAAAAGCGTTGAGAATCTGAAACCAAATGCAAAACATCGATATCGTCGTAAACGTCCAGGGAAAAATCTTTAAAAGTTGTGTAGATGAAAACTTTTTTATCTTTGATGTGATCTCAAGCTAACCCTAACTCTAACCCTAAGATTAACCATAGGGTTACGGTTGGGCTTAACTCTAGCGAAAACGATAAGCGTTGAGAATATGAAACCAAATGCAAAAGATGAATGTCGTCGTAGACGTTTAGGGAAAAATCATTAAAAGTTGAGGAGATGAAAAATTTTTTATCTTTGATGTGACCTTAAGCTAACCCTAACCCTAAGCTTAACCCTAGGGTTAGGGTTAGGGTTAATTCATGGGAAAACGAAAAGCGTTGAGAATCTGAAACCAAATGCAAAACATCAATATCGTCGTAAACGTGCAGGGAAAAATCTTTAAAAGTTGTGTAGATGAAAACTTTTTTATCTTTGATGAGATCTCAAGCTAACCCTAACTGTAACCCTAAGATTAACCTTAGGGTTACGGTTGGGGTTAACTCTAGCGAAAACGATAAGCGTTCAAAATCTGAGACCAAATGCAAAACTTGAATATCGTGGTAGAAGTCCAAGAAAAAATGTTTATAAGCTGTCTAGATGAAGAATTTTTTATGTTCCAGGTGACCTCAAGCTAACCCTTACCCTGACGTTAAGCTTAACCCTAGGGTTAAGGTTAGGGTTAATTCCTGGGAAAGCGAAAAGCGTTGAGAATTTGAAACCAAATACAAAACGTCAATATCGTCGTAAACGTCCGGGGAAAAATCTTTAAAAGTTGTGTAGATGAAAATTTTTTTATCTTCGAAGTGACCTTCAGCTAACCCTGACCCTAAGCTTAACCCTAGGGTTAGGGTTAGGGTTAACTCCTTGGAATACGAAAAGCGTTGAGAATCTGAAACCAAATGCAAAACATCGATATCGTCGTAAACGTCCAGGGAAAAATCTTTAAAAGTTGTGTAGATTAAAAATTTTTTATCTTTGATGTGATCTCAAGCTAACCCTAACTCTAACCCTAAGATTAACCTTAGGGTTATGGTTGGGCTTAACTCTAGCGAAAACGATAAGCGTTGAGAATATAAAACCAAATGCAAAAGATGAATGTCGTCGTAGAGGTTGATAAAAAATCTTTACAACTTGTTTAGATGAAAATTTTTTTATCTTTGATGTGATCTCAAGCTAACCCTGATCCTAACCCTAAGCTTAATCCTAGGGTTAGGGTTGGGGTTAACTCCTGGAAAAACGATAAACGTTGAGAATCTGAAACCAAATGTAAAAGATCAATATCGTCGTAGACGTTTAGGCAAAAATAATTAAAAGTTGTGCAGATGAAAAATTTTTTATCCTTGATGTGATCTCAAGCTAACCCTAACCCTAACCCTAAGCTTAACCCTAGGGTTAGAGTTGGGGTTAACTCCTGGAAAAACGATAAGCGTTGAGAATCTCAAACCAAATGCAAAACGTCAATATCGTCGTAAACGTCCAGGAAAAAATCTTTAAAAGTTGTGTAGATGAAAATTTTTTTATCTTCGAAGTGACCTTCAGCTAACCCTAACACTAAGCTTAACCCTAGGGTTAGGGTTAGGGTTAACTCCTTCGAATACGAAAAGCGTTGAGAATCTGAAACCAAATGCAAAACATCAATATCGTCGTAAACGTCCAGGGAAAAATCTTTAAAAGTTGTGTAGATTAAAAATTTTTTATCTTTGATGTGATCTCAAGCTAACCCTAACTCTAACCCTAAGATTAACCTTAGGGTTACGGTTGGGCTTAACTCTAGCGAAAACGATAAGCGTTGAGAATATGAAACCAAATGCAAAAGATGAATGTCGTCGTAGAGGTTGATAAAAAATCTTTACAACTTGTTTAGATGAAAATTTTTTTATCTTTGATGTGATCTCAAGCTAACCTTGATCCTAACCCTAAGCTTAATCCTAGGGTTAGGGTTGGGGTTAACTCCTGGAAAAACGATAAACGTTGAGAATCTGAAACCAAATGTAAAAGATCAATATCGTCGTAGACGTTTAGGGAAAAATAATTAAAAGTTGTGCAGATGAAAAATTTTTTATCCTTGATGTGATCTCAAGCTAACCCTAACCCTAAGCTTAACACTAGGGTTAGGGTTGGGGTTAACTCCTGCAAAAACGATAAACGTTGAGAATCTGAAACCAAATGCAAAAGATCAATATCGTCGTAGACGTTTAGGGAAAAATAATTAAAAGTTGTGCAGATGAAAAATTTTTTATCCTTGATGTGATCTCAAGCTAACCCTAACCCTAACCCTAAGCTTAACCCTAGGGTTAGAGTTGGGGTTAACTCCTGGAAAAACGATAAGCGTTGAGAATCTCAAACCAAATGCAAAACGTCAATATCGTCGTAAACGTCCAGAAAAAAATCTTTAAAAGTTGTGTAGATGAAAATTTTTTTATCTTCGAAGTGACCTTCAGCTAACCCTAACCCTAAGCTTAACCCTAGGGTTAGGGTTAGGGTTAACTCCTTCGAATACGAAAAGCGTTGAGAATCTGAAACCAAATGCAAAAGATCAATATCGTCGTAGACGTTTAGGGAAAAATAATTAAAAGTTGTGCAGATGAAAAATTTTTTATCCTTGATGTGATCTCAAGCTAACCTTAACCCTAACCCTAAGCTTAATTCTAGGGTTAGAGTTGGGGTTAACTCCTGGAAAAACAATAAGCGTTGAGAATCTCAAACCAAATGCAAAACGTCAATATCGTCGTAAACGTCCAGGGAAAAATCTTTAAAAGTTGTGTAGATGAAAAATTTTTTATCTTTGATGTGATCTCAAGCTAACCCTAACTCTAACCCTAAGATTTACCT
The DNA here is from genome assembly GCF_958299795.1 of Porites lutea. Classification (NCBI taxonomy): domain Eukaryota; kingdom Metazoa; phylum Cnidaria; class Anthozoa; order Scleractinia; family Poritidae; genus Porites; species Porites lutea. The sequence continues at coordinate 9,988 of NW_027332354.1, read as the reverse complement.
TAGGGTTACGGTTGGGCTTAACTCTAGCGAAAACGATAAGCGTTGAGAATATGAAACCAAATGCAAAAGATGAATGTCGTCGTAGACGTCCAGGCAAACATCTTCAAAAGTTGTGTAGATGAAAACATTTTTATCTTCGAAGTGACCTTAAGCCAACCCTAACCTTAACACTAAGCTCAACATTAGGGTTAGGGTTGGGGTTAACTCCTGGGAAAACTATAAGCGTTCAAAATCTCAAACCAATGCAAAACATGAATATCGTCGTAGACGTCCAGGAAAAATCTTTAAAAGTTGTGTAGATGAAAAATGTTTTCTATCTTTTATGTAACGTCAAGCTAATCCTAACCCTAACCCTAAGCTTAACCCTGGGGTTAGAGTTGAGGTTAACTCTCGGGAAAACTATAAGCGTTCAAAATCTCAAACCAAGTACAAAGCATAAATATCGTCGTAGACGTCCGGCCAAAAATATTTAAAAGTTGTGTTGATGAAAAATTTTTTATCTTCGAAGTGACCTCAAGCTGACCCTAAGCCTGAGCTTAACCCTAGGATTAAATTTGAGGTGAACTCCTGGGAAAACGATAAGCGTTGCGAATCTAAAACGAAATGGAAAACTTGAATATCGTGCTAGAAGTCCAGAAAAAATGTTTAAAAGTTGTCTAGATGAATAAACTTTTATGTTCCAAGTGACCTCAAGCTAACCCTAACCCTGACGGTAAGCTTAACCCTAGGGTTAGGGTTAGGGTTTACTCCTGGGAAAACGATAAGCGTTGAGAATCTGAAACCAAATGCAAAACATCAATATCGTCGTAGACGTTTAGGGAAAAATCATTAAAAGTTGTGCAGATGAAAAATTTTTTATCTTTGATGTGACCTTAAGCTAACCCTAACCGTAAGCTTAACCCTAGGGTTAGGGTTAGGGTTAATTCCTGGGAAAACGAAAAGCGTTGAGAATCTGAAACCAAATGCAAAACATCAATATCGTCGTAAACGTGCAGGGAAAAATCTTTAAAAGTTGTGGAGATGAAAAATTTTTTATCTTTGATGAGATCTCAAGCTAACCCTAACTGTAACCCTAAGATTAACCTTAGGGTTACGGTTGGGGTTAACTCTAGCGAAAACGATAAGCGTTCAAAATCTGAGACCAAATGCAAAACTTGAATATCGTGGTAGAAGTCCAAGAAAAAATGTTTATAAGCTGTCTAGATGAACAATTTTTTATGTTCCAGGTGACCTTAAGCTAACCCTTACCCTGACGTTAAGCTTAACCCTAGGGTTAAGGTTAGGGTTAACTCCTTGGAATACGAAAAGCGTTGAGAATCTGAAACCAAATGCAAAACATCGATATCGTCGTAAACGTCCAGGGAAAAATCTTTAAAAGTTGTGTAGATGAAAATGTTTTTATCTTTGAAGTGTCCTTTAGCTAACCCTAACCCTAAGCTTAACCCTAGGGTTAGGGTTAGAGTTAACTCCTGGGAACGCGAAAGGCGTTGAGAATCCCAAAAGGAAACGAAAAACATGAATATCGTGGTAGAAGTCCAAGAAAAAATGTTTAAAAGTTGCCTAGATGAACAATTTTTTGTGTTCCAAGTGACAGTAAGCTAACCCTAACCCTAATGGTAAGCTTAACCCTAGGGTTAGGGATGCGGTTAACTCCTGGGAAAACGAAAAGCGTTGAGAATCTCAAACCAAATACAAAACATCAATATCGTCGTAAACGTCCAGGGAAAAATCTCTAAAAGTTGTGTAGATGAAAAATTTATCTTTGATGTGATCTCAAGCTAACCCTAACTCTAACCCTAAGATTAACCTTAGGGTTACGGTTGGGGTTAACTCTAGCGAAAACGATAAGCGTTGAGAATATGAAACCAAATGCAAAAGATGAATATCGTCGTAGAGGTCGATAAAAAAATCTTTAAAACTTGTTTAGATGAAAATTTTTTTATCTTTGATGTTATCTCAACCTAACCCTAAGCTTAAACCCTAGGGTTAGGGTTGGGGTTTACTCCTGGAAAAACTATAAGCGTTGAAAATCTCAAACCAAATGCAAAACATCAATATCGTCGTAGACGTTTAGGAAAAAATTATTAAAAGTAGTGCAGATGAAAAATTTTTTATCTTTGAAGTGATCTCAAGCTAACCCTAAGCCTAAGCTTAACCCTAGGATTAAATTTGAGGTGAACTCCTGGGAAAACGACAAGCGTTGCGAATCTAAAACGAAATGAAAAACTTGAATATCGTGGTAGAAGTCGAAGTAAAAATGTTTAAAAGTTGTCTAGAAGAACAATTTTTTATGTTTCAAGTGACCTCAAGCTAACCCTAACCCTAACGATAAGCTTAACCCTAGGGTTTTTTTTTCAATAAACACCCAAGTGTTTTTTTATTTATTTTAACAAACAACAAATTAAATACAAGTAAAAAGTGACAAAAGAAAGAAAAACTACAAAACAAAAACGAAACAAAAACCAAAAAAAAAAACAAAAAAAAAACATCAATTGAGAGGAGAGCAGCAGGCTAAAAGCAAATAGCTTAGTTGATACATCTGGTCCTTTTTTCGTTTTTCTCTCCCTACTTTTTCGTTTCCTTTTTTTTTTCTTGAGTAAAAGGGCACAGTCGAAACCAAACAAAACAAAAAAGAGATGTAGAGAAGATATTTATATTTAATTAGGTTTTGGAGACTCAGGTCAAAAGGCTTATATAAGGCAACAAGGGTTCCCATTTATTTTTGACAGTGGAGGCATTGTTTTCTATTTGATAAATGTGTTTCAAATAAACTAAAAAGTTGTTTAAATTGGGGGGGGGGTGTTCTTTTTAGCGACAAAGCCAGATATGGTGCTTGGCAAGTAAGCAACAAAAATTTATTTGGAGTTTGTGTTTAGATCTATTTGGCCTCAGACCCAAAGCCGTATTTATGTGTAAGTAATTATGTTCACCTAAAGAAAGTTGGCAAGACTGCATCCACTTAAAAAGACTATCCTAAAAATTTTTTGTTTTTTCGCATCGCCAAAATAAGTGTATCAAGTTTTCCGTTTCCTTATTACAAAAAGAACACTTATCATCGTCTCTAAGTCCAACTTTTTTTAAGAAACAGTTAGTTGGTAACCGGCGATGTAACAATTTGAAGTTGAAAGTGATAAGTTTACTGCTCTTTGTTCATTGAAAGGATGTTTGATAAGCGACTTTCCAATTAATAATTTCCTTTGGGGGAAGATTGATGTCTTTGCGCCACTTTTCTTGACATGAAATTGGTCTTTCACAGTTTTTTGACACAATTTCTTGGTAGATAAATTTAGATGGCTTCTGACTCATAAGAAATTTTGAAAAGCGATTTTCATACTTAGATTGGGTTTTGGTGTTTTGTCTCCGTAGACGATTGACTGCTGAGATTAATCCAAAGAAGGTTAGAGGTCGAACTTGCAAGTTATATTTAATCTGAAACCAGCAAGGGAAAAGAAATTGGAGGATTCATCCATTAAATGTTTAACTTGCGTAATACCCTTGGCAAGCCAGTCACTGGGTCGAGTAATGGCGGAGTAAAGACCTTCGATGTGACTGTCCGCAAACTTTACACTTTGCATGGTGGCTAATGGCCGAATTTTTCAATAATCTACTCAGCAAAAGAGCATTTTGATCATCGGACTCTTCGGACGACTCAACCACATCGCCTGAGGCGAAAAAACCTAAAAAGTACGATTCACCGCTCTCTGAAGGACCCGAACAAGAAGAAGATTAAGTAATGACAGCTCTTAATATGTCGGAGGAGGTTGCTGCAAAAGTACAAAAGATTTTGGAAAAGCTAGAAAAGCTAGACACGATAGAACTGTCTTTGAAGAAAATTGAATCCAAACTGGAAAAGCTAGAAACACGAACGACAGAGCTAAAGCTTTCAAAGAAGAAGCCAAGAAGGACATAAGCGAGTTGAAAGATGGCGCCAACTTTGCTTCAAAACAATTACAGGAGAAGTCTCAAGAGTTAACAAAGGCACAAGCAGAAATTACCGAGCTCACGAGGAAGGTGCAAAAACATGAAGAAGCAGTTAAGGAGACTGAGTCAAAATGCTTGTATCTTGAGGCCTATTCTCGACGTGAAAACATCAAGTTTATGAATATCGAAGAAGGATCTCAAGATCAACGTGAAGACACCGAGGAGATTTTAAGAGACTTTTTAGAACGCGAACTGGGATATGTAGATGCTCAGAATGTAGAATTTCAACGTGTCCACCGCACAGGAAAAACCAAAGATGGGAATCCTCGTCCAATTCTTGCACGTTTCCTGAGGTATAAAGATGTGCAAAACATTTTTTCACTGGGACACCGCTTGAAAGGGTCAAAGTTTCCGACGGAAATTGTTAAACGCCGCAGGGTACAGATGGAAACTTTTAAAACGGCTAAACGAAGAGGAATTCCAGCGGCTTTTAGCCAAGCACAACCAGATAAGTTGTATATTAGAGGGCGCATATGGCCAGTAGGCAAAGAACTTCCTTCATAACTTTTTATAACTTTTGTCATTGCTTCAACAATCGAGTGCTGTCGGGCCATCTGTCACTGTGTGATTGATGAAAAACAATGTATAACTTATGCTATTGCGGACGGTTGCTTTCTTTATTAGCTTTTCAGTTTTTTCTTCTCTTTCAAACTTAGGAGAGAGCCTAAGAAAACGCGTCTTTCGTCTCGAGTCAATTTAACCTTTTATTGATTTAAATGTGTGTGTCTTTGTTTACATTTTGCCTGACAATGTTTATTTTGCTGTGTTTTTACGTAACCTTACTGTTATTTTATTTAACCTCTTGTTTATCTTTTTTTATTTCTCATATTTGTTTTTTGTTGCGAGAATACTCCTTGGGTAAAGACAGTCGATGCTATCTGACACAAACGTCTAAAAATGGATCTTAAAGTAGGATCAATTAATGTTAGAGGTTTGGGAGACCAGGTCAAGCGGCGAGAAATCTTTAACTGGCTTAGAGCAAAAAAATATTCAGTATATTTTATTCA
>NW_027332353.1:0-1000 GCF_958299795.1 Porites lutea | reverse complement strand
GTGAAAGGTAAGTTTAATTTTAGCATATCACACCATACCGCCCCTTATTACCAGGATGTTAAATAATTAACGACTTTTCGCAATGGCCTCGTGAAAACTGCCAAATTTACAAAATTTACGATTTTAGCAATGACCTTTCAAAAACCGCAAAATATACAAAATGTTTATCCCCTTGCTATGATTGTAAGTAACCACAACTCAATAAAAGTGGTGCTTCGAACCAGCTAAACCCTCCGAGAGTTAACTAAGAAATATCTACATCATAACTGAGGGCGCTTTCCTTTTGTCAGAACTGGCCGGCCGGACCAGTCAGTTACCAAATGAAATCGGCTTTTTCCATAGGGTTTTTGCTGAAATACTATCTCCTATGGCATATTATTTAGGATCTGACTGATCTGGCCGGATAGTTTTGATTCACAGTGAAATTCTCATTAAGACGGGAATGGTCTGGCCGGTCAGTTCTGACAATTGGAAAGCGCCCTGAGAAATCTCTTGCCCATCTGTCCTGACATGCGGTTCATGCTTGAGCCATAAATCTGAGTCAACAACTCAGTCTATAGGTAACCATACAGACTTCAAATTGATTTCATTTAGGTTACCGGTATTTATTACCTGAAGACAGCTGTTGTGAAACCACGAATTTCTACAACAGGGTGTCTTAAGAGGAACCTCAGCAAGAGAAGTACGACTGTTCCAATCAATTTCGCACAAACAGATTGGACAAGTTTGGCCGCTACTTTCGATCAAGTTAACACTTTGTGTTGGACGGTGGTACAGGCAGTAAGAGCTGCAATAAAATTCAATGCAGCAAAAATTAGGTGCATTCCTAGGGGGGTGCTTTGTAAATTTTTGGCATAGGGGTGTGGGGTGGTGAGGCCCTGCTGGAATCCTACACATGTACGGAGCAGTGTTCAGTTACATTTTAGTACAGCAATGACATGTAAGGGCCAACAGACAATGTCCAGCCATGATGACCACCCACCAGGACAAACTTTTGGTT
>NW_027332352.1:0-3000 GCF_958299795.1 Porites lutea | reverse complement strand
TTGTCAGTTGGCGTGTTCAGTTCTTCTCTAATTTGCGAAAGCATCGCCGTGCAGTTTCCCGGGGCAATTTCTAACCGTTGTTCCGCACGGAGAGCAAACTGCTCTTGTGGAGAAAGATTCTCCTTCCTCGAGGACAACGAAAAGTTCGTTTTTCAGTAGGTCGGCCCACTTTGGTAACGTTTCTCCTTTTCTGGTAGGCGCAACAAACGCATTTTCCGAGCTTATCCATCCATTCGTAAAATTGCCGAACTGTGTTTTGAAACAACAGCCGCACATTCTACAATTTGTCCAAAGCCCTCGGCTCTTTCGGCTTTCTCCCTCTTCGAGGAGCTGGCACAGGCTTTGTTGTCGTACTGCCACTTTCACTCATTTTTGATCCTCCACTATAGATACTAGATTTCACTATATACACTACATTTCACAGGGAAGCAACGCTAAAAACTGCTTTAGAATTACTGGATTACAGCGTCAATAATAAGAGTCTATCAAATTCACAAAGAGGGCGGAGCTGCGAACAGATTTTTGACAGCTCGACGACAATTTTGAACCCACTGGTCGGAACGAACTCATTGTATGGAAAACGGACAGTCGGTTTTTTTTCTCTCGCCTCACACGCCCTACGGGCGTGAAGCTCGCGCGCTTCGCGCGCTTAAGACTCTTACGCCACGCTTTACCGATTTCTTTACTGATTTTGAGAAAAAAACCGACTGTTTTGCAGTCTAGCCCACTCCTCTTTTTCCTTTGAATTTATTTCTAGTACCACCTGATAACTCCAGAAGTCTCCCTGGGATTTTTGCATTAACTTAAAAAGGCTTTGAGAATCACGGCCCAAGCCTCTTAAATGTACAGTCCCGGAAATCAGAAAATATACTTTTTGCCGTATAAGTAAATCACTTTTATTGTGATGATGGTAAACTAAATCTTATGTAGTTCAAACTATAGGCCATCATGAAACATGAGGGTACATAGCTTCTTAACGCGACTATAAAAACCTATACATAATTCCCCAAAGGAATATGTAATGTAACGGGTCTCCATACCATTTGTAATTAATAGAAAAATTTGTCTTACTTATTTGTCTTGTTTCGCTTTTACGATTGAGTTTATCCACACTGTCGCCTTGCTGACTTGTTCGCTTGCGATTCACTACAACTCGTAAACAATAATTGTGCGCGCTGACTAATCATGAATTAATCAACATTTCGACTTAATACAATCAACAAAGTAGTTCAAGTTTGTGTACTTATTCTATAAAGTTGTTTTATCATGGCCGTTGCCATCACGTGACCTTGTAAAAGTCATATGAGAGAAAAGCTATTCCTTATTCACAAGATAGTGTCACATGTTTTTCTTTTGGCTGAGACTTCCTTGTTGTGAGCAAAAGTATTAGGACTGGGACCTAGATACTTCCTCAATCATTATCCGCGACACTGATTCCCACCCAGTGTAAGAATCACCCAAGCTTATGTTATTACACTGTCCTACCCATAATTCCACTCTAACCGCCCCTTGTGGAATGTTTTCACAGTACCCCTCAAATGACCGATGATGCAGCTGATCATTATTGGTGTTACCAGACGGCCAGGAATTGTAAACACGAGCCTCAATCGTCATTGGGCCACTGCATTCGTTTCCATTGAACTTGAAATACCACCGGTTACACTCACCATTACCCCTGATCCTCAAGTTCCCTTGAAATGAGACTTTGAGCGATGTATCGGACGTCAACTTGTTGAAAGTACACTCCTGTAAGAGAGAAAAGACGAGTAAAATGTCGTAGTTTCCGACTTTACCGTGCACGGTCAGGTGATTAAAGGCCATACAAGGTACGCTTAATAATAAACACACTACAGGAATACCATATATTGCATTTAGGTCGGCACAGCTTTTGAATTAACGTAAAATTCCGAAAATAAGCCCCGGGGCTTATATTTTTCAAAGGCCCTTTTTGAGGCGCTTATATTCGGAGGGGCTTATCTACGGAGGGAAATTTGCGTTTCGAAATCGATTGGGCTAGCCTTGTGATTGGAAGTAAATTTACCGTTTTTGCTGCTTTTTACTTTGTAATTTGAGGGCGATTTTCCAAGTACAAGCCCCGGGGGGCTTATAATTGGAGGGGCGATTTCACAGAAGGTTTTTACGTTACCGGTCTGGGGGGCTTGTATTTGGAGGGGCTTATACATGGAGGGGCTTATTGTCGGAATTTTACGGTATTAGTAGTTCTGTTTACAGTAAGGGACTGTGCCTGTGCAATAATTATCAGGAGGCGGGGAGGGGGGCTGAGAAACTATAGTTATCTAGCAAAAACTTAGACAGTACCCCCCTCCAAAATAAAACAAAAAATAGTTCTAACCCCCGTCTTTTATGTTAAAAATAATGTCGCACCCCCCTCCCAGTTTCAAGCCATCAAAGATAAGGTTCGACGACAGCCTCTTCTCTTGAAACACTGGTAAACTCAAAACTGGACTGTGCTGCCATCAGAGCTTCAATAATGACAAATGTTATTATGTAACATCTAGTATCGAGAAGGATGTTGATCGCTTGATTGAAGATTTAGACAAAGAATTTGCTAAGTACCGGGGTGCTTACCACATTGACTCATCAAAAACCGACAAAGCTTGTCTACGAGATCTGTTTGATTCCCATTGTTTTATGGGGGAAGCTGAAAAACAAGTTCATGATTTTTGCTTTACATAGGATCAGCTCAATTAAAATTGATCAGTTGTGAATTTGCTTTTCATTTTGATGGAATATTTTCAATAATCGTTTAACAGCTGTTCGTATTGATATTTGTTACAGTCTATCATGATGCCTGTATTGAGGAACTTTTATTGCGTTTAATTTTATTTACATTTCGAATAAAACTTAAGCCCCCACCCCCCTCCGTCAAATAAGTGATTTTACTTTGAGGCCCCCCTATCTTGGCAGCAATTTTATGTAATGCCTCCCTCTAGTTTTTCAGCCCCCCCCCCCTCCTGATAATTATTGCACAGTCCCTAA
>NW_027332351.1:0-20430 GCF_958299795.1 Porites lutea | reverse complement strand
TGGGTTTTGGGCCATATGAAGAAAAATTATCACTATACACTTATCTAGTGCGCAATAAAGTTACATTACCTTGGCCGATGAATCGTCTTTTTAGAATAACTGGTATATTGACACCTTCTGCATTGTAAAGCTGACTTGATGGTACATGTCAGTTACATAAACAATAAAATATAAAATATGACAGTAAGCGTTTGTGAATTCAAATGTTATTGGACCAATCAATTTCAAGTATTTGGTAAGAAAGACAAGTTGTTTACAAATTTTTTGGATTGGTTTTGTTATCGTACAGCAAGAAAAGTTTGTTTCTATAAAACCTGAAGTCTTAAGGTACGAAGCTCTTTGAAAGGGCTTGAGCTTATGTGTTTTTCTATGCCAGGATTTTCCTTTTTAAGAGTAATTAAACAGTAATAAGAAAATCTATAACTGTAAGTCCTAAATAATCATGACCTCCTGGCAAAAGAGAATGAAATTGTATTTTCTCTGTATGGTGTTAAAAGCGACACAGTTTGTTTTCTATAAACAAGGTCAGTAAACAAGTGTTATGTTCTTTGAGTAAGCAAGATCACCAAACAGTCCTATTATTGGTTTTAATGCACCTGACATCACGGCGGCCATGTTGGATGATAAAAACAAATGCATTTCTGTCCTCTGGGAACTCAACTGTATTTTCATTTTTATGTATTGAATTGTTTTCAAGCCTGGTCGCCTTGTCACGTGGTTACAATCCAAGAATATTAAAAACCTTATTTATGATTATGCGTTCATGTTTCATGATGTTTTGACTCTTCATGCAATACTGAACTTCGTAAAGTAGGAAATTGCTGCATTCACAATAAATGTAAGGTGTTGTCAGAACAGTACGGAAATCTTGCCCCAGTGTCAATATCTTCAAAGTTTATGTTCCCTACCTGAATCCAGAAATCCAGAAAAGAATTAATAGCCTTCTTTTATAAAACGCGGACTTAGGTCACATTGATTCCTTTCAATCGATAGCCTGGATTCAACGTTTCAAGTTCATTTGTTTCTGGCTCCTGTGGTCTCGGGTTCTCATCCCGTTATAAAAGAATCAAAGGCTGAGAAGAGATCCGAAGTGTTTTGATACACGGATGGTGTTTGCAGGCAAATTTTCAAAATAGTTGTATATTTTTTTCACACCCGCGGCAAATGTAGCCACCCTGCCTGGAAATGCGGGCTCATATTCCAGTTGCAATGAAGGTCATGTGACAAAGTATCAAAATTTATGCATAATCATGTGCAAATCTACGCATAAATTATCATAACATATTTCAAGTCACATGGCGTTTGAAAAGCAAAAACATATCATCAATACATTGAGCTAAAGGGGTCTATTGAAACGTCTGTATGTCTCATATATTTTTCTTTTTAATGAAATAATAAAAGTCTGAAAAACAAATACAAATATTTTGAAAACTTGCCTGCAAACACCAGATCGACATTCAGTGAAGTAGCGAGATTGACACATTCCACAAATAGAATTGCAGCTTTTATAAGCATTCCCACACTCTGCCACACTTCTATACTTTCTCTAATTTTACCCTGTGGGAAAATAGCTCTTACATCCTTATCCAGTTGCCACAACGTTATTCAACATGTCCTACGCGAATGTTAGACGGGTGATGCTGCGGCACAAAAGAGCGGCAAAATGTCCTCTTTTGTCAAAATTTTTAAATCAATGTGTCACTACAGAGGAAGGAAACTTTGTTTCCACATCGGAGCTTTTTTCCGCCTATGAAACGGCAGTTTCAATTTGGACCGACGACGATAGTGTTCACGGCCAAACAAAGTTCCTAATGAAGAGAAGTGCTTTTAATCGAGTAAGTTCAAAAGTTGAAAAAGAAAACATCTCAAGGCATTGAAGGTGAAATGATCTAAAATCGTTTATTTTTATGTTAACAGCAACTAAAAAAGGAAATTTCCACCTTTTCATTCTCAAACAATGGAAATGTCACGTACGGCGTACAAAACAACACCAGAGGATACTTCAATATTAAACTCCACCGCGCCCGTCGTATGCTTGGCCATGAATTTGGAGGTGAACAGATGTTAAGAAACATCTCCGTATTCATGGCCAGGCATCCTCCACCAGTTCCTCCAATCGAGGTGAGTGTTTACTTGAGGCTCTTTCGTTCCTTTCCTGTTGAATATCTTTTCTTCTGGTTTAATGAAATGTTACTAGCTGATCAGTATTCGCACTTTTCTTGCACAGGTGCACGACGTTCCAAGTGACCCGCGAGGCGCGGGAAAATGCGCCTTCGCCAAACAAGACGTGGAAAGAGGACAGGTGGTGGCAGAGTACACGGGGGAGCTTATATCGATGACTGAGGCAACGAAACGCGAGGCGGAGTACGCAAGAGTAGGAAAGACATGTACCCTCATGGTCATAGATCACCGCGGCCAAAGTATCGCGTAAGTTACTGGCTTAAGCGCATTTTTGCAAATACTTTTACTACCTCCAAGACGACGTTATATAAACACGTGTAACCGTTGTTTTGACTTGACTTGTCGCCTTTGGATTTCTTTGAACTATCTTTCTGTTTCAACTTACTCGCGAGAACCAACAGTTACCCAGTATGTTATGAATATATGTGGGATATTCTTAATGTTTGTGTTAAGTTGTACACACTAAAACGTTATTTATTATTTACTTTCAGAATTGATCCTTACTATGGTGATATTCATGCCGAACTAAACTTGGCGGCAACTATCAACCATTCAAGGCAAAACGCAAATTTAAAGCCCTATGTTGATGATACATCATCGCGAGCAAGAGTGTTTTTCGTTGCTTTGCATGATATTCCACAATCTGTGGAATTCCTCTGGAATTACGGCGACGCAGATTGGGAATATCATACAAACAGTCAAACTCTTCCACCCTAGCTTTTACCGTTTCTTTTTCTTCTTTATTCTTTCCATTTTTTCTTAATCATAACTATAGTAAAATTCTCAAATCTGATTGGCTATCAACTGTGCTGATTTCACCACTTATAGGCCAATACGCGTTATGCCTACTAATTGGACATCACGCACCATTGCAATTGCGCACTCAAATGCTTTTTTTCTCACCGCTAGCAAAAAAATCTCGGAAGTTCTTGCGTTTTAATTTTGAAAAATCCTAAAATATCACACATTTTGTTATAGTTATATATGATTAAGTTGTAACAAACGTTCATGCAACCCAATACAGTCTGTAATCATAATCGAGATTTAAGTAATCACTCCCGCTGCGCGGTCCTCCGATTTTTTGTTGATCACGCGCATCATTACAGACCGAATTGGATTCTACTTAGTCCATCTATTGCCCTTATTACTAAATTTACAATTTATCGTGACGTTATTACAATACATACGGTACTTGTTTCATCCCCCTTTTTTGTCAATTTGGGCTAACCGGCATTACCAAACAGGCAATAATTGCCTTTACCTTTTTTTGTCTATCGATGCCAAAAATTGATTTTTATGTTGACATTTGTTATTCAGTAAAATGTTCTCAGAAATATCTGCTTTGCGCTACATTTCAGTCATGCATGCAATTTGATTACGGACCAAAAGTAAAGTTTTGTTTTATTGTGCGCGAGTGATTTTACGAGCTAGCTTTGCGCGCTCGAAATGAGTTTTAGCATCGACGACGGCTACAGCAACGAAAACGTCACTTTTAAAATGAATTTGCGTTTTTCAAATTTTATCGCGTTAATTCCAATTCACTGAAAATGTCTAGTGTAGGCAAATTTCCCTGGAGTTGATTTCTTAAGGACTGCACTCAAGTTTAGAAAGACAAAGAAAATTTCCCTATCGCTTGTTTACGTCCTCCATAAAACGTGAAATTAGGCTCGTAGTCGTGCAGCAATGGCAAAGAAATGTGCAAAAAAGTGATCTGCACGTGTAAACGTGATGTTTTGTTTAATAAACTTATTGCTGTTTTGACGTTCTCGTTTTGCCGTCGCCGTGGACCTTGCTAAAACTCCCTGCTGACAGAGATTGCGGTAAAAGGTTTATGGCTTAGGACATTTAATTTAGCCTGATGGGTGTTACTTTACTTTGAAGCTAAAGTATACTCACGTCTAAAAAAAATTCCTTTTCATGGGAGGTCGACGATTAGGGAGCTTTGGCATCGACGGCGGCAACAGCAGCGAAAACGTCAATTTTAAAACGAATAGGCGTTTTTTTTAAATCTTGCGGTGTTAATTCTAATTCTCTCCATAAAACGTATCGTAGTTGTGCGGGCAGTGACAGCAAAGAAGTAGATGCACGGGCAGACTTGCTTTTCTTAATAAACCTATAGCTTTTTTGACTTACTCGTTGCCGTGGCCGGACGTCGTTGCTATAGCTTCCTATGTCCTGATGTTTTTGCTTCATGTTTCTGTTATTTACCCTTAACTATAAGGTTTCCCTTAGTTTCTTACTGATTGCTATTTGGCTAAGGGAATATGTTTGATAAAGTGGACACCTATAATTTAGCTTGGAAACATAGCATCCTTTCTTTCATCAGCTGTACATAAATTGCGGTTGCATATTGGCCAATGCACCTTACAAGTCGTTGCTAACAGAGAACTTTATAAACGCAATAGTTTCTCATTCCTTTCTAGTTAAATCAAATTGAGTATACACAGCCAAAGCAAACTGATCGTGAGGACGGCACGCTTAAGCCTTTACCGCAGCGGGGCGCTCGTGCGATTATCAGTCGCCTTTAGTTCAACGTTTGCCTTTTAAAAAGGTCTCAGGGTGCAGTTACAAGTGTTTACTCAGTCGAACTGTGGTACATCGAGTTGTGAACACTACCAAACGGATACAGTGAATAAAATGTTCATGAACCTAATTATTGTCTCTCAATCCGATAAAACCAACGGTATCGTAATTAGGGTATAACAGTTATACAATATTGTAATTGGTATTATCACTATGTACACAAGTAGTGGTTATTCATTACTAGTCAGCATCATGACTGTCCTGATCAGCGGGAGCAACTGCCAATGCAGTGAAGAACCGTAAAGCCCTTTCAGATAAATATTTCTGGGCGAGTGTCATACAATTTGGTCTCACATTTTCGCGAACAGGTCTGCAATCTTGTCTCACAGGAACTAGATTCGCTGGATTCAATTCCTCACATTGTTTCTTCTTTACAAAAGAGACAATTGTTGGCTTTTCCACTGTATCCATTGTAAACCTGATAAAGGCGGTTTCATTGTGCCTGGTAAGCGTTAAGTTTCCTTCTTGATCTGGTATCTCACCATAGCCAAAATTCATAAACGCAATTTTTCCCACTCCGAATTTTTCTCCTTTAATGTCCTCGCTTCTAGCAATGTATTTCTTCTTTAAGTACGATTTATAGTTCATTATCTGATGAAGGCTTACCCAATGGCTTCTGACGTTACGTAAATGGCTATTTCGTAGAGAAATTGCCCATTCTTGAGGAGTTTCGATTTTTTCCTGAGTGTTAAAGAATTGCTGAATACACCCGAATCTTCTATCACATATTGAAAAGGAATGCCCTTCCAACAAAAATTTCAGATCTACTCGAAGAAACCTTCCATTCTGGACAAGGGTGTCCAAGTAAAAAAATAAAAAGCAGTGTTTAAACTGTGCTGGCGAGTTGTCTGCCCATAGTATTAAATGATGAAATGTCCCGTACCTTTCTATTAGTGTCTCCAATACGTAGTTAAGTAAAGATATCACTTCATTAGGACCACTTCCGCCAATGGATTCATCGTAAAAAAAACAGTTCATAATATCCTCATTGGCTGAATAGACCCCGAAAAGATTGGTCCTTAACTTTCTCAAGTAAAAGGAATCTTGAGAGGAAACTTTTGGCGTCGGAAGACACTTATGATAGTCCATTTGGAGAACCAACACTCTTGGCATCATCGTTAAATGGCACCCCTGGGTTACAATCCGGTCGAAACGGAATAATAGTTCAATGGGCCGAAGATTTAACAAAGGTCAGTAGTCGGATGGGCGCATTATTTATAAGTATGTTCACTTGCTTGTTTTGTCGCAATATTAAAAAAATGTAAAGTCGCGAAAACTCTAGTTTTTTCTCATAAAATGCAGCTATTTTGTAGAACGTGTTTCACAACTCGGGAATTACACCTGAATTCTAGACTTTTCGTGAATCACGCAGTTGAATTTCCTTAAGGCCGACTGTTTCAAGGGCGAAGTTGATAAAGTATTATCATTATTATGCAAAAAGTGAGTGCATTTCTTATTTTTGATGGAGTAATATTTGTGTCTTTTAGGAGGAAAAATTACACAAAAATGCATTTTTCTCTTCTCATCCCACACGATTACAGAGGCTATTTTTAAAAAAACTATACTGATAAGTAGCGAAACTGTTAACACCTGGTAGATTGGTTATAATTGACGTCAGAAAACGTTTTTATAGTTACTTTTTTATCACGATGCTAGAAAATTCTAGTAAGCTCTATCTTCCATGAAGAATATAAAATGAATAAGAATCACACGGGTGAGATTAAAACATTTTCCTTTCCTTCAACAATGGGCTCTTTTGCTCAGCAAGAAACAGAGATGAACTTAAGTGGGGTTGATGTTAATCGCCTATTGTACATTTTTGACAGTTCGAATCCGTGGCAATATTTTAGACAAGGTAAACCTCTTGCAAGCTCGGTAGAGAAAGGAAGGAGAACTTTGAGTTCCAGAAGCAAGTTAAAAAAGGTTTACGTGCCAAAGGCGAACCGAGTGAACCGGCGCAAAAATGCTGCCTTTGGTTTGCACAATTTGAACTTGACCTGTTGTGACAATGGATGCCTCCTGAGACACGGTCTGTGTAATATAAAACGCATCATACGGCAGCAAAGGGACCTGCTTTATAAGAAACAATACAATGAACAAAATTATCTTCTGTCAAAACTTGTGGAAGTGAAGATCACGCAAACCGGAAAACGAAAAATAACATACAAGTCCCCATCGCTGGGTGAAGTATGCAAGACTGCGTTCCTCAAGGTTTATGGTATATCAAAGCATAAAATAGAATGTCTGCTAAAAAAAATGAGCCCTGAAGGACCATTTATAGAGCCCGACCAAAGAGGGCAAACCACTCCTCGAAGACTTTTGCCTGAAACAAAACAGACCGTCATCGACTTTATACTTTCACATGACGCGTCCGAGTCTCATTATAGAAGATCGCGAAGTGGCAGCAAAAAGTATTTTGAATCCAATGAAACACTACGAAAAATGTGGTCGGAATATGTTCGTGAACATCCTGATGTCAAGACGACCAGGTTAAAAAGAAAAAACAAAGGACCTGTTATAAGTTTTTCAACTTTTAGAAATATCTTTAACACCGAATTGAAAGATGTTCTTAGCTTCAGAAAATCTAGGCTCGATACCTGTCAAGTTTGTGACAAGACTAATAACCGACTTAAGTATCTAAAATCTTTACGAAATCGAAGCGTCAAGCAAGATCAAGAGATCCGCGATCTGACTCATTCAAAGAACTCTCATCTCAGAGAAAGTGAAGCAAGGTTTGCTTCCTTGAAATATGACGTAACAGTATTGGCTTTAAAAGTGCAGTAAACCCGAGCTGAGACACTTTTTTTAGTTAGTTTAAATAGCAAAAATAAAGAAAAGATAAAAATACGACTGAAATAGATCTTTTTACAGTCTTATTTATTTTTAATTGTGATTATTACAGTTTTCATTTCTGTAACTTTTTTTCTCTCTCTCTTACCATTGCTGAATGATCTGATTTTTATATATTTTTTTTCTGTTAATAGAGGGCCACAAATAAATGAGTTTTAACTGTAAAAAGGTTATCTGCTGTCTAAATAAAGTCTTCACTCCACTTTATCCGACTGCATAATTTGCCAGCCAGATCATAATTACATCATATGGATCATTCCCCTTAACAGGAAGGACGTTTCTATGTTACGCTACGATATACATATGCCCCTTACTGATGTACGTTTGTAGTCTACAAAGAGGCAACACTTGTAAATGGTGAGAAACTATCTTCCCGCTCGTTCGAATCTTTTTGCAATACAAAGATTTAAAGATCACTGTCTAAGTCACAAATTTAATGGGAAGCTTAAAAAAAAAAACGGGAGGAGAAAGAAATAACAAGTATCTTTCGTTGCAGCATTTTTATTTATTTTTGTTGCAGTCAAGTAATATTAAGATAATTTTACCTCAACGGTACCGAGACTTTAACAAAAGCAAGGCTCATATCACTTCCGTACATAATTTTTTATAACATAAACTCCTTTGCGCGGGCACCCCCAACGACAATTTCCTCCTAATATATTTTAAACACTTCTTAGGCTATCCAGAGTACTTTTAAATCTCTAGAAATGCATCGTCAGTGTCGCTATAAAATTTTGTGTATCAGTTCGGTCATCCTACGGTATTTTGAGTCTTTTGAAAAATACGAGGGCTTCACCGTTAATTTACCGTAAATATTAGATGCACTTAAAGGTTTTAAAAAAGTTAAAACTGCATAATTGATTCCTGTTAGGAACATCACATTTTAGAGTCCGAAATTTTCCATTTTTTCTGCCTACGATAAATAGCCTAGACTGGGGGGTAAAATGTGAAGAATCAAACTTAAAATAAAATAATGGAAATTCATTAACTAAGTTTCAAAATTTGTATATGAATAGATCAATATTCATAAGCAGATTTTAAGCAATCCTCAAGCAGTAGAAAATAATAGGCCTGTTCTCCCTCTCCGTAGAGAAATTATAAAGTAAACAGTCGCTGGGTGTGCCTGTTTTAAAAAATAAGAAAAAAAGGCTAAAGTTATTTAACAGTCATCTCCAAAAATTCAATGACTTAAAACCTATCAAAAAAATTATTTAAACAAAATTAATCGACTAATAAGCCAAGAAACTCCAAATGCATACCAGATGATAGCCCTGTTTCTGTGCAACACGATGACACCCAGCCAGACACAACCCCCCCTTAATTTGAGGGAGACATTGAGCTTTGAAAGACAGGGGTAAGCCCAGCTACAAAAACCCAGCGAATCTGCACTCTAGCACAAAGCATAGTCTTTACAACAACCCCACCCCCCTGGAATTTAACCAGGCTACCCCAAATGCATACCAGATGATAGCCCTGTGTCTGTGCAACAACATGACACCCAGCCAGACACAACCCCCCCTTAATTTGAGGGAGACATTGAGCTTTGAAAGACAGGGGTAAGCCCAGCTACAAAAACCCAGCGAATCTGCACTCTAGCACAAAGCATAGTCTTTACAACAACCCCACTCCCCTGGAATTTAACCAGGCTACCCCAAATGCATACCAGATGATAGCCCTGTGTCTGTGCAACAACATGACACCCAGCCAGACACAACCCCCCCTTAATTTGAGGGAGACATTGAGCTTTGAAAGACAGGGGTAAGCCCAGCTACAAAAACCCAGCGAATCTGCACTCTAGCACAAAGCATAGTCTTTACAACAACCCCACCCCCCTGGAATTTAACCAGGCTACCCCAAATGCATACCAGATGATAGCCCTGTGTCTGTGCAACAACATGACACCCAGCCAGACACAACCCCCCCTTAATTTGAGGGAGACATTGAGCTTTGAAAGACAGGGGTAAGCCCAGCTACAAAAACCCAGCGAATCTGCACTCTAGCACAAAGCATAGTCTTTACAACAACCCCACCCCCCTGGAATTTAACCAGGCTACCCCAAATGCATACCAGATGATAGCCCTGTGTCTGTGCAACAACATGACACTTAGTTTGACGGAAGCCCCCCTCAAAAAATATTATCTGGGCCAACGGGGGCAACAGCCCGTCCCTACGGGACGGACTGTTGCCCCCCTCGTGCAAATTTTCTGGAATTTGCACTGATTTCTGTCACTTGCAGGAAGTTATTTGAAGCCCATGGTTAAGAGGTGAGGGTGGTTAGTCCTGAAGAGCGAGATTGTTATTTTTACACTAAAAGTATCAGGGCTTTAAGCAAATTAAGTTTTAAAAGATTGCCTGCAATGTGCTGGACTTGACTTAAGATTTCAGGCAACCCGGTTTTCAAAACTCCAGGTAGATATCTCCAATTATTGACCTTTCTGCATCTTAACTGTCAATTCCTACTAACATTTTTATTTTTTACAGTGAAAGAGGTATTTGGATGGTGAATCCCTGGAGATATATACCTGGTTTTTTGAAAACCGGGCTACTAAAAAATGTCAGTCTCTCACACTGATTGTTAATTTGATGGCCCTTGTTACTTGAAAAGTAAAATCTCACCTCAAAAAGAAATTATTGAATACATGAGCTTCCATTTGATAGAATCATCTGTCTTGAAAGTAACAAAAGTGAAGTTTTCCTCATTAATCTGGAAAATAAGGCATTTTAAGAAGCAATTTTTAGTGTCGGTGTCACCGATTGCAAAGCCAATTCCCCAGTTCACCCCATTTTTAATTGAAGCTGGTCTCCCACTGAAACAATCTAAGCCAACACTGCTCAACAATACCAAGTCCTAAAACCAGCAGTTCAACTGCTTGCTGACTAGGAACATTATCAACAGGGTGGGTCATTGCTTGCATGCAAACAGCACAAACAAACTGCATAAGAGTGCAAAAACACATCAAACTTTACAACAACCCCACTTCCCTGGAATTTAACCAGGCTACCCCAAATGCATACCAGACGATAGCCCCGTGTCTGTGCAACAACATGGCACCCAGCCAGACACAACCCACCCTTAATTTGAGTGAGACATTGACCTTTGAAAGACAGGGGTAGCCCCGGTACAAAAACTCAGCGAATCCGCCCTCTAGCACAAAGCATAGTCTTCACAACAACCCCACCCCCCTGGAATTTAACCAGGCTACCCCAAATGCATACCAGATGATAGCCCTGTGTCTGTGCAACAACATGACACCCAGCCAGACACAACCCCCCCTTAATTTGAGGGAGACATTGAGCTTTGAAAGACAGGGGTAAGCCCAGCTACAAAAACCCAGCGAATCTGCACTCTAGCACAAAGCATAGTCTTTACAACAACCCCACCCCCCTGGAATTTAACCAGGCTACCCCAAATGCATACCAGATGATAGCCCTGTGTCTGTGCAACAACATGACACCCAGCCAGACACAACCCCCCCTTAATTTGAGGGAGACATTGAGCTTTGAAAGACAGGGGTAAGCCCAGCTACAAAAACCCAGCGAATCTGCACTCTAGCACAAAGCATAGTCTTTACAACAACCCCACCCCCCTGGAATTTAACCAGGCTACCCCAAATGCATACCAGATGATAGCCCTGTGTCTGTGCAACAACATGACACCCAGCCAGACACAACCCCCCCTTAATTTGAGGGAGACATTGAGCTTTGAAAGACAGGGGTAAGCCCAGCTACAAAAACCCAGCGAATCTGCACTCTAGCACAAAGCATAGTCTTTACAACAACCCCACCCCCCTGGAATTTAACCAGGCTACCCCAAATGCATACCAGATGATAGCCCTGTGTCTGTGCAACAACATGACACCCAGCCAGACACAACCCCCCCTTAATTTGAGGGAGACATTGAGCTTTGAAAGACAGGGGTAAGCCCAGCTACAAAAACCCAGCGAATCTGCACTCTAGCACAAAGCATAGTCTTTACAACAACCCCACCCCCCTGGAATTTAACCAGGCTACCCCAAATGCATACCAGATGATAGCCCTGTGTCTGTGCAACAACATGACACTTAGTTTGACGGAAGCCCCCCTCAAAAAATATTATCTGGGCCAACGGGGGCAACAGCCCGTCCCTACGGGACGGACTGTTGCCCCCCTCGTGCAAATTTTCTGGAATTTGCACTGATTTCTGTCACTTGCAGGAAGTTATTTGAAGCCCATGGTTAAGAGGTGAGGGTGGTTAGTCCTGAAGAGCGAGATTGTTATTTTTACACTAAAAGTATCAGGGCTTTAAGCAAATTAAGTTTTAAAAGATTGCCTGCAATGTGCTGGACTTGACTTAAGATTTCAGGCAACCCGGTTTTCAAAACTCCAGGTAGATATCTCCAATTATTGACCTTTCTGCATCTTAACTGTCAATTCCTACTAACATTTTTATTTTTTACAGTGAAAGAGGTATTTGGATGGTGAATCCCTGGAGATATATACCTGGTTTTTTGAAAACCGGGCTACTAAAAAATGTCAGTCTCTCACACTGATTGTTAATTTGATGGCCCTTGTTACTTGAAAAGTAAAATCTCACCTCAAAAAGAAATTATTGAATACATGAGCTTCCATTTGATAGAATCATCTGTCTTGAAAGTAACAAAAGTGAAGTTTTCCTCATTAATCTGGAAAATAAGGCATTTTAAGAAGCAATTTTTAGTGTCGGTGTCACCGATTGCAAAGCCAATTCCCCAGTTCACCCCATTTTTAATTGAAGCTGGTCTCCCACTGAAACAATCTAAGCCAACACTGCTCAACAATACCAAGTCCTAAAACCAGCAGTTCAACTGCTTGCTGACTAGGAACATTATCAACAGGGTGGGTCATTGCTTGCATGCAAACAGCACAAACAAACTGCATAAGAGTGCAAAAACACATCAAACTTTACAACAACCCCACTTCCCTGGAATTTAACCAGGCTACCCCAAATGCATACCAGACGATAGCCCCGTGTCTGTGCAACAACATGGCACCCAGCCAGACACAACCCACCCTTAATTTGAGTGAGACATTGACCTTTGAAAGACAGGGGTAGCCCCGGTACAAAAACTCAGCGAATCCGCCCTCTAGCACAAAGCATAGTCTTCACAACAACCCCACCCCCCTGGAATTTAACCAGGCTACCCCAAATGCATACCAGATGATAGCCCTGTGTCTGTGCAACAACATGACACCCAGCCAGACACAACCCCCCCTTAATTTGAGGGAGACATTGAGCTTTGAAAGACAGGGGTAAGCCCAGCTACAAAAACCCAGCGAATCTGCACTCTAGCACAAAGCATAGTCTTTACAACAACCCCACCCCCCTGGAATTTAACCAGGCTACCCCAAATGCATACCAGATGATAGCCCTGTGTCTGTGCAACAACATGACACCCAGCCAGACACAACCCCCCCTTAATTTGAGGGAGACATTGAGCTTTGAAAGACAGGGGTAAGCCCAGCTACAAAAACCCAGCGAATCTGCACTCTAGCACAAAGCATAGTCTTTACAACAACCCCACCCCCCTGGAATTTAACCAGGCTACCCCAAATGCATACCAGATGATAGCCCTGTGTCTGTGCAACAACATGACACCCAGCCAGACACAACCCCCCCTTAATTTGAGGGAGACATTGAGCTTTGAAAGACAGGGGTAAGCCCAGCTACAAAAACCCAGCGAATCTGCACTCTAGCACAAAGCATAGTCTTTACAACAACCCCACCCCCCTGGAATTTAACCAGGCTACCCCAAATGCATACCAGATGATAGCCCTGTGTCTGTGCAACAACATGACACTTAGTTTGACGGAAGCCCCCCTCAAAAAATATTATCTGGGCCAACGGGGGCAACAGCCCGTCCCTACGGGACGGACTGTTGCCCCCCTCGTGCAAATTTTCTGGAATTTGCACTGATTTCTGTCACTTGCAGGAAGTTATTTGAAGCCCATGGTTAAGAGGTGAGGGTGGTTAGTCCTGAAGAGCGAGATTGTTATTTTTACACTAAAAGTATCAGGGCTTTAAGCAAATTAAGTTTTAAAAGATTGCCTGCAATGTGCTGGACTTGACTTAAGATTTCAGGCAACCCGGTTTTCAAAACTCCAGGTAGATATCTCCAATTATTGACCTTTCTGCATCTTAACTGTCAATTCCTACTAACATTTTTATTTTTTACAGTGAAAGAGGTATTTGGATGGTGAATCCCTGGAGATATATACCTGGTTTTTTGAAAACCGGGCTACTAAAAAATGTCAGTCTCTCACACTGATTGTTAATTTGATGGCCCTTGTTACTTGAAAAGTAAAATCTCACCTCAAAAAGAAATTATTGAATACATGAGCTTCCATTTGATAGAATCATCTGTCTTGAAAGTAACAAAAGTGAAGTTTTCCTCATTAATCTGGAAAATAAGGCATTTTAAGAAGCAATTTTTAGTGTCGGTGTCACCGATTGCAAAGCCAATTCCCCAGTTCACCCCATTTTTAATTGAAGCTGGTCTCCCACTGAAACAATCTAAGCCAACACTGCTCAACAATACCAAGTCCTAAAACCAGCAGTTCAACTGCTTGCTGACTAGGAACATTATCAACAGGGTGGGTCATTGCTTGCATGCAAACAGCACAAACAAACTGCATAAGAGTGCAAAAACACATCAAACTTTACAACAACCCCACTTCCCTGGAATTTAACCAGGCTACCCCAAATGCATACCAGACGATAGCCCCGTGTCTGTGCAACAACATGGCACCCAGCCAGACACAACCCACCCTTAATTTGAGTGAGACATTGACCTTTGAAAGACAGGGGTAGCCCCGGTACAAAAACTCAGCGAATCCGCCCTCTAGCACAAAGCATAGTCTTCACAACAACCCCACCCCCCTGGAATTTAACCAGGCTACCCCAAATGCATACCAGATGATAGCCCTGTGTCTGTGCAACAACATGACACCCAGCCAGACACAACCCCCCCTTAATTTGAGGGAGACATTGAGCTTTGAAAGACAGGGGTAAGCCCAGCTACAAAAACCCAGCGAATCTGCACTCTAGCACAAAGCATAGTCTTTACAACAACCCCACCCCCCTGGAATTTAACCAGGCTACCCCAAATGCATACCAGATGATAGCCCTGTGTCTGTGCAACAACATGACACCCAGCCAGACACAACCCCCCCTTAATTTGAGGGAGACATTGAGCTTTGAAAGACAGGGGTAAGCCCAGCTACAAAAACCCAGCGAATCTGCACTCTAGCACAAAGCATAGTCTTTACAACAACCCCACCCCCCTGGAATTTAACCAGGCTACCCCAAATGCATACCAGATGATAGCCCTGTGTCTGTGCAACAACATGACACCCAGCCAGACACAACCCCCCCTTAATTTGAGGGAGACATTGAGCTTTGAAAGACAGGGGTAAGCCCAGCTACAAAAACCCAGCGAATCTGCACTCTAGCACAAAGCATAGTCTTTACAACAACCCCACCCCCCTGGAATTTAACCAGGCTACCCCAAATGCATACCAGATGATAGCCCTGTGTCTGTGCAACAACATGACACCCAGCCAGACACAACCCCCCCTTAATTTGAGGGAGACATTGAGCTTTGAAAGACAGGGGTAAGCCCAGCTACAAAAACCCAGCGAATCTGCACTCTAGCACAAAGCATAGTCTTTACAACAACCCCACCCCCCTGGAACTTAACCAGGCTACCCCAAATGCATACCAGATGATAGCCCTGTGTCTGTGCAACAACATGACACCCAGCCAGACACAACTCCCCCTTAATTTGAGGGAGACATTGAGCTTTGAAAGACAGGGGTAAGCCCAGCTACAAAAACCCAGCGAATCTGCACTCTAGCACAAAGCATAGTCTTTACAACAACCCCACCCCCCTGGAACTTAACCAGGCTACCCCAAATGCATACCAGATGATAGCCCTGTGTCTGTGGAACAACATGACACCCAGCCAGACACAACCCCCCCTTAATTTGAGGGAGACATTGAGCTTTGAAAGACAGGGGTAAGCCCAGCTACAAAAACCCAGCGAATCTGCACTCTAGCACAAAGCATAGTCTTTACAACAACCCCACCCCCCTGGAATTTAACCAGGCTACCCCAAATGCATACCAGATGATAGCCCTGTGTCTGTGCAACAACATGACACCCAGCCAGACACAACCCCCCCTTAATTTGAGGGAGACATTGAGCTTTGAAAGACAGGGGTAAGCCCAGCTACAAAAACCCAGCGAATCTGCACTCTAGCACAAAGCATAGTCTTTACAACAACCCCACCCCCCTGGAATTTAACCAGGCTACCCCAAATGCATACCAGATGATAGCCCTGTGTCTGTGCAACAACATGACACCCAGCCAGACACAACCCCCCCTTAATTTGAGGGAGACATTGAGCTTTGAAAGACAGGGGTAAGCCCAGCTACAAAAACCCAGCGAATCTGCACTCTAGCACAAAGCATAGTCTTTACAACAACCCCACCCCCCTGGAACTTAACCAGGCTACCCCAAATGCATACCAGATGATAGCCCTGTGTCTGTGCAACAACATGACACCCAGCCAGACACAACTCCCCCTTAATTTGAGGGAGACATTGAGCTTTGAAAGACAGGGGTAAGCCCAGCTACAAAAACCCAGCGAATCTGCACTCTAGCACAAAGCATAGTCTTTACAACAACCCCACCCCCCTGGAACTTAACCAGGCTACCCCAAATGCATACCAGATGATAGCCCTGTGTCTGTGGAACAACATGACACCCAGCCAGACACAACCCCCCCTTAATTTGAGGGAGACATTGAGCTTTGAAAGACAGGGGTAAGCCCAGCTACAAAAACCCAGCGAATCTGCACTCTAGCACAAAGCATAGTCTTTACAACAACCCCACCCCCCTGGAATTTAACCAGGCTACCCCAAATGCATACCAGATGATAGCCCTGTGTCTGTGCAACAACATGACACCCAGCCAGACACAACCCCCCTTAATTTGAGGGAGACATTGAGCTTTGAAAGACAGGGGTAAGCCCAGCTACAAAAACCCAGCGAATCTGCACTCTAGCACAAAGCATAGTCTTTACAACAACCCCACCCCCCTGGAATTTAACCAGGCTACCCCAAATGCATACCAGATGATAGCCCTGTGTCTGTGCAACAACATGACACCCAGCCAGACACAACCCACCCTTAATTTGAGTGAGACATTGACCTTTGAAAGACAGGGGTAGCCCCGGTACAAAAACTCAGCGAATCCGCCCTCTAGCACAAAGCATAGTCTTTACAACAACCCCACCCCCCTGGAATTTAACCAGGCTACCCCAAATGCATACCAGATGATAGCCCTGTGTCTGTGCAACAACATGACACTTAGTTTGACGGAAGCCCCCCTCAAAAAATATTATCTGGGCCAACGGGGGCAACAGCCCGTCCCTACGGGACGGACTGTTGCCCCCCTCGTGCAAATTTTCTGGAATTTGCACTGATTTCTGTCACTTGCAGGAAGTTATTTGAAGCCCATGGTTAAGAGGTGAGGGTGGTTAGTCCTGAAGAGCGAGATTGTTATTTTTACACTAAAAGTATCAGGGCTTTAAGCAAATTAAGTTTTAAAAGATTGCCTGCAATGTGCTGGACTTGACTTAAGATTTCAGGCAACCCGGTTTTCAAAACTCCAGGTAGATATCTCCAATTATTGACCTTTCTGCATCTTAACTGTCAATTCCTACTAACATTTTTATTTTTTACAGTGAAAGAGGTATTTGGATGGTGAATCCCTGGAGATATATACCTGGTTTTTTGAAAACCGGGCTACTAAAAAATGTCAGTCTCTCACACTGATTGTTAATTTGATGGCCCTTGTTACTTGAAAAGTAAAATCTCACCTCAAAAAGAAATTATTGAATACATGAGCTTCCATTTGATAGAATCATCTGTCTTGAAAGTAACAAAAGTGAAGTTTTCCTCATTAATCTGGAAAATAAGGCATTTTAAGAAGCAATTTTTAGTGTCGGTGTCACCGATTGCAAAGCCAATTCCCCAGTTCACCCCATTTTTAATTGAAGCTGGTCTCCCACTGAAACAATCTAAGCCAACACTGCTCAACAATACCAAGTCCTAAAACCAGCAGTTCAACTGCTTGCTGACTAGGAACATTATCAACAGGGTGGGTCATTGCTTGCATGCAAACAGCACAAACAAACTGCATAAGAGTGCAAAAACACATCAAACTTTACAACAACCCCACTTCCCTGGAATTTAACCAGGCTACCCCAAATGCATACCAGACGATAGCCCCGTGTCTGTGCAACAACATGGCACCCAGCCAGACACAACCCACCCTTAATTTGAGTGAGACATTGACCTTTGAAAGACAGGGGTAGCCCCGGTACAAAAACTCAGCGAATCCGCCCTCTAGCACAAAGCATAGTCTTCACAACAACCCCACCCCCCTGGAATTTAACCAGGCTACCCCAAATGCATACCAGATGATAGCCCTGTGTCTGTGCAACAACATGACACCCAGCCAGACACAACCCCCCCTTAATTTGAGGGAGACATTGAGCTTTGAAAGACAGGGGTAAGCCCAGCTACAAAAACCCAGCGAATCTGCACTCTAGCACAAAGCATAGTCTTTACAACAACCCCACCCCCCTGGAATTTAACCAGGCTACCCCAAATGCATACCAGATGATAGCCCTGTGTCTGTGCAACAACATGACACCCAGCCAGACACAACCCCCCCTTAATTTGAGGGAGACATTGAGCTTTGAAAGACAGGGGTAAGCCCAGCTACAAAAACCCAGCGAATCTGCACTCTAGCACAAAGCATAGTCTTTACAACAACCCCACCCCCCTGGAATTTAACCAGGCTACCCCAAATGCATACCAGATGATAGCCCTGTGTCTGTGCAACAACATGACACCCAGCCAGACACAACCCCCCCTTAATTTGAGGGAGACATTGAGCTTTGAAAGACAGGGGTAAGCCCAGCTACAAAAACCCAGCGAATCTGCACTCTAGCACAAAGCATAGTCTTTACAACAACCCCACCCCCCTGGAATTTAACCAGGCTACCCCAAATGCATACCAGATGATAGCCCTGTGTCTGTGCAACAACATGACACCCAGCCAGACACAACCCCCCCTTAATTTGAGGGAGACATTGAGCTTTGAAAGACAGGGGTAAGCCCAGCTACAAAAACCCAGCGAATCTGCACTCTAGCACAAAGCATAGTCTTTACAACAACCCCACCCCCCTGGAACTTAACCAGGCTACCCCAAATGCATACCAGATGATAGCCCTGTGTCTGTGCAACAACATGACACCCAGCCAGACACAACTCCCCCTTAATTTGAGGGAGACATTGAGCTTTGAAAGACAGGGGTAAGCCCAGCTACAAAAACCCAGCGAATCTGCACTCTAGCACAAAGCATAGTCTTTACAACAACCCCACCCCCCTGGAACTTAACCAGGCTACCCCAAATGCATACCAGATGATAGCCCTGTGTCTGTGGAACAACATGACACCCAGCCAGACACAACCCCCCCTTAATTTGAGGGAGACATTGAGCTTTGAAAGACAGGGGTAAGCCCAGCTACAAAAACCCAGCGAATCTGCACTCTAGCACAAAGCATAGTCTTTACAACAACCCCACCCCCCTGGAATTTAACCAGGCTACCCCAAATGCATACCAGATGATAGCCCTGTGTCTGTGCAACAACATGACACCCAGCCAGACACATCCCCCCTTAATTTGAGGGAGACATTGAGCTTTGAAAGACAGGGGTAAGCCCAGCTACAAAAACCCAGCGAATCTGCACTCTAGCACAAAGCATAGTCTTTACAACAACCCCACCCCCCTGGAATTTAACCAGGCTACCCCAAATGCATACCAGATGATAGCCCTGTGTCTGTGCAACAACATGACACCCAGCCAGACACAACCCCCCCTTAATTTGAGGGAGACATTGAGCTTTGAAAGACAGGGGTAAGCCCAGCTACAAAAACCCAGCGAATCTGCACTCTAGCACAAAGCATAGTCTTTACAACAACCCCACCCCCCTGGAATTTAACCAGGCTACCCCAAATGCATACCAGATGATAGCCCTGTGTCTGTGCAACAACATGACACCCAGCCAGACACAACCCCCCCTTAATTTGAGGGAGACATTGAGCTTTGAAAGACAGGGGTAAGCCCAGCTACAAAAACCCAGCGAATCTGCACTCTAGCACAAAGCATAGTCTTTACAACAACCCCACCCCCCTGGAATTTAACCAGGCTACCCCAAATGCATACCAGATGATAGCCCTGTGTCTGTGCAACAACATGACACCCAGCCAGACACAACCCCCCCTTAATTTGAGGGAGACATTGAGCTTTGAAAGACAGGGGTAAGCCCAGCTACAAAAACCCAGCGAATCTGCACTCTAGCACAAAGCATAGTCTTTACAACAACCCCACCCCCCTGGAATTTAACCAGGCTACCCCAAATGCATACCAGATGATAGCCCTGTGTCTGTGCAACAACATGACACTTAGTTTGACGGAAGCCCCCCTCAAAAAATATTATCTGGGCCAACGGGGGCAACAGCCCGTCCCTACGGGACGGACTGTTGCCCCCCTCGTGCAAATTTTCTGGAATTTGCACTGATTTCTGTCACTTCCAGGAAGTTATTTGAAGCCCATGGTTAAGAGGTGAGGGTGGTTAGTCCTGAAGAGCGAGATTGTTATTTTTACACTAAAAGTATCAGGGCTTTAAGCAAATTAAGTTTTAAAAGATTGCCTGCAATGTGCTG
>NW_027332350.1:0-16000 GCF_958299795.1 Porites lutea | reverse complement strand
CTCAAAAAGGAAATTTTTTCTTTCTTTGCTTTCGGTCAAAATTAGACTAGAAGTAATGTTTAATAACATTCAAGATAGAAAAAAAACCTTTTTTGGCGATAAAAATTTCACTCCTTTAAAGTCCCAAACATCACATTTTTTGTAAAGGGGTTAACCCATGGTTTTGTCCAAAAATGCCATATTTTTCTTTATTTGTTCTTGGTCAAAAAAGGACTAGAAAAAATATTGAATAAAGTTCTATTGGCCTATTATGCAGAAAAACAAAAAAGCATAAAATTTCCAATTTTCGACCAAAAACCATAGACTAACCCGCTCGGAAAAATGCAAAAATTTCGACTTTTTGAAATGGGTGTTTTTATAGTCTAAAATGGCTTCTTTTTCATATACAAGGTTACAAAACACTGAGTTTTCACCTATTTTGCTAAAAAAAAAACAAGACAAAATTTCCAATTTTTGACCACAAACAATGGACTAACCCCTCTGGACATTTCCATTTTAAAGACTCCTTTTAAAACTTAACGTTTCTGGTCGAAAAAGCACTCCTTTCTATCCAGAACATGAAAAAAACGAACTTTTCAGGGTTAATTTGTCCAAACAATAACCATGAGAAAATATTCGAATATTTGAAAAAAAAACCATGGACTAACACCTTTGGAAATTTTAGATTTTTTTAATATTTTTAAAAACTTTAAATTTCTGGTATAAAAAACATTCTTTTCTATCCAGAATATCAAAAAACAATCTCTTCTGGCTTAATTTGCCCAAAAAATACGAATAAGAAAACATTCGATATTTTCACAAAAACCATGGACTAACCCCTTTCGAAAATTTCCATTTTTCCATTCCATTTTTTCTGACTTTTTTAAAACTTCGCTTTTCTGGTATAAACAGCATTCCTTTCTACCCAGAACATCAAAAAAACAAACTTTTCTAGGTTAATTTGTCCAAAAAATAGCCATGAGAAAATATTCAAATTTTTGTAAAAAAAACATGGGCTAACCCCTTTGGAAAACTTCGATTTTCCTGACTTTTTAAAAATTTCAATTTTCTGGTGTAAAAAACATTCTCTTCCATCAAGAATATCAAAAAACAATCTCTTCTCGCTTAATTTGCCCCAAAAAAATACCGATGAGAAAACATTCGACTTTTTCACAAAAACCATGGAGTAACCACTTAAGAAAAGTTCGATTTTTCTGACTTTTTTAAAACTTCGCTTTTTTGGTGTAAAAAGCACTCTTTTTCTACCCAGAACATCAAAAGAACAAACTTTCCTTGCTTAATTTGTCCAAAAAATAGCCATGAGAAAATATTCAAATTTTTGAAAAAACCATGGACTAACCCCTTCGGAAAACGTCGATTTTTCTGACTTTTTAAAAATTTCACTTTTCTGGTCTAAAAAACATTCTTTTCCATCAAGAATATCAAAAGACAATAATTTCTGGCTTAATTTGGCCAAAAAAATACCTATGGAAAATTTCGATTTTTTGGATTTTTTTAAAACGCCACTTTTCTCGCCTAAAAAGCATTCTTTTTTACCCAAAATAACAAAACACAAACTTTTCTTACTTAATTTGTCCAAAAAGTACCCGGAGAAAACATTTAAGTTTTTGACAAAAACCATGGACTATCCCCTTTGGAAAATTTCGACTTAAACTTCACTTTTCTGGTCTCGAGAGCATTCGTTTTTACCCAGAACAACCAGAAACAAACTTTTCTTGCTTAATTTGTCCAAAAAAAAAAGCATGAGAAAATATTCGAATTTTTGGAAAAAACCGTCGACTAACCCCTTTGAAAAATCTGGATTTTTCTGAATTATTTATTATTTCACTTTTCTGGACTAAAAAACATTCTTTTCTATCCAGAATATCAAAAAAGACTCTTTTGCGGCTTTTTTTACCCAAAAAATACCAATAAGAAAACATTCGATTTTTTGACAAAAACCATGGAACATTTCGATTTTTCTGACTTTTTTAAAACTTCACTTGTCTGGTCTAAACAACATTCTTTTCTATCCAGAATATAAAAAGACGCTCTTTTTTGACTTAATTCGCCACAAAATGCCTATTAGAAAACATTCGCTTTTTTGACAAAAACCATGCACTAACCCCCTTGGAGTTATTAAACTTCTTGTTTTTAAGCCTAGAAAGTCGTTTTTACGCTCTAGAATATCGTAAAAGACATTTTCCTGGCCTATATTGCGTAAAAAAAAAAAAAAATGGCCATTTTCCGACCAAAACCATGGGTTAACCCCTTTGGAAAAACGTCAATTTTTCGACTTTTTGAACTTCTTGTTTTTATAGCCTAGAAAGTCGCTTTTTCGCTCTAGAATATCGTAAAACACATTTTCCTGGCCTATATTGGCTAAAAAAAGGTGGGAAAAATGGCCATTTTTGTACCAAAACCATGGATTAACCCCTTTGGAAAAATGTCAATTTTTCGACTTTTTGAACTTCTTGTTTTTATAGCCTAGAAAGTCGCTTTTTCGCTCTAGAATATCATAAAAGACATTTTCCTGGCCTATATTGCGTAAAAAAAAAGTTGGAAAAATGGCCTTTTTCCGACCAAACCATGTGGTAACCCCTTTGGAAAAATATCAATTTTTCGAGTTTTTGAACTTCTTGTTTTTATAGCCTAGTAAGGCGTTTTTCGCTCTAGAATATCGTAAAAGACATTTTCCTGGCCTATATTGCCTAAAAAAAAAAGTTGGAAAAATGGCCACTTTCCGACCAAAACCATGGGTTAAAGCCTTTGGAAAAGAGTCAATTTTTCGAGTTTTTGAACTTCTTGTTTTCAAAGCCTGGAAAGTCGTTTTCTCGCTCTAGAATATCGTAAAAGACATTTTCCTGGCCTTTATTGCCTAAAAAAAAAAGTTGGAAAAATGGCCATTTTTGGACCAAAACCATGGGTTAACCCCTTGGGAAAAATGTCAATTTTTCGACTTTTTGAACTTCTTGTTTTTATAGCCTAGAAAGTCGTTTTTTCGCTCTAGAATAACGTAAAAAAGACATTTTCGTGGCCTATATTGCCTAAAAAAAGGGAAGTTGGAAAAATGGCCATTTTTGGACCAAAACCTTTGGTAACCCTTTTGGAAAAATGTCAATTTTTCGACTTTTTGAAGTTCTTGTTTTTATAGCCTAGAAAGTCGTTTTTTGGTTCTAGAATATCGAAAAAGACATTTTCCTGGCCTATATTGCCTAAAAAAAAAAGTGGGAAAAATGGCCATTTTTGTACCAAAACCATGGGTTAACCCCTTTGGAAAATTGTCAATTTTTTGACTTTTTGAACTTCTTGTTTTTAAAGCCTAGAAAGTCGCTTTTTTGCTCTAGAATATCGTAAAACACATTTTCCTGGCTTATATTGCCTAAAAAAAAACTTGGAAAAATGGCCATTTTTGGACCAAAACCATGGGTTAACCCCTTTGGAAAAATGTCAATTTTTCAAATTTTTGATCTTGTTTTTAAGCCTAGAAAGTCGTTTTTACGCTCTAGAATATCGTAAAAGACATTTCCCTGGCCTTCAATTTTTCGACTTTTTGAACTTGTTGTTTTTATAGCCTAGAAAGTCGATTTTTCGCTCTAGAATATCGTAAAAGACATTTTCCTGGCTTATATTGCATTAAAAAAAAGTTGGAAAAATGGTTATTTTTCGACCAAAACCATGGGTTAACCCCTTTGGAAAAATGTCAATTTTTCGAGTTTTTGAACTTCTTGTTTTTATAGACTAGAAAGTCGTTTTTTCGCTCTAGAATATGGTAAAAGACATTTTCCTGGCCTATATTGCATTAAAAAAAAAGTTGGAAAAATGGCCTTTTATGGACAAAACCAGGGATTAACCCCTTTAAAAAAATCCCAATTTTTCGAGTTTTTGAACTTCTTGTTTTTATAGCCTAGCAAGTCGTTTTTTCGCTCTACAATATCGTAAAAGACATTTTCCTGGCCTATATTACCTAAAAAAAAAAAGTTGGAAAAATGGCCATTTTTGGAAAAAAACCATGCGTTAACGCCTTTGGAAAAATTACAATTTTTCGACTTTTTGAACTTCTTGTTTTTATAGACTAGAAAGTTGCTTTTTCGCTCTAGAATATCGTAAAAGACATTTTCCTGGCCTATATTACCTAAAAAAAAAAGTTGGAAAAATGGCCATTTTTGGACCAAAACCATGGGTTAACCCCTTTGGAACAATGTCAATTTTTCGAGTTTTTGAACTTCTTGTTTTTATAGCCTAGAAAGTCGTTTTTTCGCTCTAGAATATCGTAAAAGACATTTTCCTGGCCTATATTGCATTAAAAAAAAAGGTTGGAAAAATGGCCATTTTTGGAAAAAACCAGGGATTAACCCTTTTAAAAAAATCCCAATTTTTCGAGCTTTTGAACTTCTTGTTTTAATAGACTAGAAAGTCGTATTTTCGCTCTAGAATATCGTAAAAGACATTTTCCTGGCCTATATTACCTAAAAAAAAAAAGTTGGAAAAATGCCCATTTTTGGACCAAAACCAGGGATTAACCCCTTTAAAAAAATCCCAATTTTTCGAGTTTTTGAACTTCTTGTTTTTATAGCCTAGGAAGTCGTTTTTTCGCTCTAGAATATCGTAAAAGACATTTTCCTGGGCTATATTACCTAAAAAAAAAGTTGGAAAAATGGCCATTTTTGGACCAAAACGATGGGTTAACCCCTATGGAAAAATCGCAATTTTTCGAGTTTTTAAACTTCTTGTTTTTATAGATTAGAAAGTCGTTTTTTCGCTCTACAATATCGTAAAAGAGATTTCCCTGGCCTATATTACCAAAAAAAAAAAGTTGGAAAAATGGCCATTTTTGGACCAAAACTATGGGTTAACCCCTTTGGAAAAATGTCAATTTTTCGAGTTTTTGAACTTCTTGTTTTTATAGAATAGTAAGTCGTTTTTTCCCTCTAGAATATCGTAAAAGACATTTTCCTGGCCAATATTAGCTAAAGAAAAAAAATTGGAGAAATGGCCATTTTCGGACCAAAACCATGGGTTAACCCCTTTGGAAAAATGTCAATTTTTTCGAGTTTTTCAACTTCTTGTTTTAATAGCCTAGAGAGTCGTTTTTTCGCTCTAGAATATCGTAAGAGACATTTTACTGGCCTATATTGCATTAAAAGGAAAGTTGGAAAATTGGCTATTTTTCGTCCAAACCATGGGTTAACCCCTTTAAAAAAAATGTCAATTTTTCGAGTTTTTGAATTTCTTGTTTTTATAGCCTAGAAAGTCGTTTTTTCGCTCTCGAATATCGTAAAAGACATTTTCCTGGCCTATATTACCTAAAAAAAAAAAGTTGGAAAAATGGCCATTTTTGGACCAAAACCATGGGTTAACCCCTTTAGAAAAATGTCAATTTTTCTAGTTTTTGAACTTATTGTTTTAATAGCCTAGAGAATCGTTTTTTCGCTCTAGCATATCGTAAAAGACATTTTCCTGGCCTATATTGCATTAAAAAAAAAGTTGGAAAAATGGCTATTTTTCGACCAAAACCATGGGTTAACCCCTTTGAAAAAATGTTAATTTTTCGAGTTTTTGAACTTCTTGTTTTTATAGCCTAGAAAGTCGTTCTTTTGCTTTAGAATATCGTAAAAGACATTTTCCTGGCCTATATTACCTAGAAATAAAAAGTTGGAAAAATGGCCATTTTTGGACCAAAACCATAGGTTAACCCCTTTGGAAAAATGTCAATTTTTCGAGTTTTTGAATTTCTTGTTTTTATAGACTAGAAAGTCGTTTTTTCGCTCTAGAATATCGTAAAAGACATTTTCCTGGCCTATATTGCATTAAAAAAAAAGGTTGGTAAAATGGCCATTTTTGGACAAAACCAGGGATTAACCCCTTTAAAAAAATCACAATTTTTCGAGTTTTTGAACTTCTTCTTTTTATAGACTAGAAAATCGTTTTTTCGCTCTAGAATATCGTAAAAGACATTTTCCTGGCCTATATTACCTAAAAAAAAAAAGTTGGAAAAATGGCCATTTTTCGACCAAAACCATGGGATAACCCCTTTAGAGAAATGTCAATTTTTCGAGCTTTTGAACTTCTTGCTTTAATAGACTAGAAAGTCGTTTTTTCGCTCTAGAATATTGTAAATGACATTTTCCTGGCCTATATTACCTAAAAAAAAAAAGTTAGAAAAATGGCCATTTTTGGACCAAAACCATGGGTTAACCCCTTTGGAAAAATGTCAATTTTTCGAGTTTTTGAACTTCTTGTTTTAATAGCCTAGAAAATCGTTTTTTCGCTCTAGAATATCGTAAAAGACATTTTCCTGGCCTATATTGCATTAAAAACAAAGGTTGGAAAAATGGCCATTTTTGGAAAAAAAAAGGGATTAACCCCTTTAAAAAAATCCCAATTTTTCTAGTTTTTGAACTTCTTGTTTTAATAGCCTAGAAAATCGTTTTCTCGCTCTAGAATATCGTAAAAGACATTTTCCTGGCCTATATTGGATGAAAAAAAAAGTTGGAAAAATGGCTATGTTTCGACCAAAACCATGGGTTAACCGCTAAAAAAAATGTTAATTTTTCGAGTTTTTGAACTTCTTGTTTCTATAGCCTTTAAAGTCGTTTTTTTCCTCTAGAATATCGTAAAAGACATTTTCCTGGCCTATATTGCATTAAAAAAAAAGGTTGGAAAAATGGCCATTTTTGGAAAAAACCAGGGATTAACCCCTTTAAAAAAATCCCAATTTTTCGAGTTTTTGAACTTCTTGTTTTTATAGCCTAGAAAGTCGTTTTTTCGCTCTACAATATCGTAAAAGACATTTTCCTGGCCTATATTGGATTAAAAAAAAAGTTGGAAAAATGGCTATTTTTCGACCAAAACCATGGGTTAACCGCTTTAAAAAAATGTTAATTTTTCGAGTTTTTGAACTTTTTGTTTCTATAGCCTTGAAAGTCGTTTTTTTCCTCTAGAATATCGTAAAAGACATTTTCCTGGCCTATATTGCATTTAAAAAAAAGGTTGGAAAAATGGCCATTTTTGGAAAAAACCAGGGATTAACCCCTTTAAAAAAATCCCAATTTTTCGAGTTTTTGAACTTCTTGTTTTTGTAGCCTAGAAAGTCGTTTTTTCGCTCTACAATATCGTAAAAGACATTTTCCTGGCCTATATTACCTAAAAAAAAAAAGTTGGAAAAATGTCAATTTTTCGAGTTTTTGAACTTCTTGTTTTTATAGCCTAGGAAGTCTTTTTTTCGCTCTAGAATATCGTAAAACAAATTTTCCTGGGCTATATTACCTAAAAAAAAAAAGTTGGAAAAATGGCCATTTTTGGACCAAAACCGTGGGTTAACCCCTTTGGAAAAATGTCAATTTTTCGAGTTTTTAAACTTCTTGTTTTTATAGACTAGAAAGTCGTTTTTTCGCTCTAGAATATCGTAAAAGACATTTCCCTGGCCTATATTACCTAAAAAAAAAAAGTTGGAAAAATGGCCATTTTTGGAACAAAACCATGGGTTAACCCCTTTGAAAAATTTCAATTTTTCGAATTTTTGAACTTCTTGTTTTTATAGCCTAGAAAGTCGTTTATTCGCTGTAGAATATCGTAACAGACATTTTCCTGGCTTATATTGCATTAAAAAAAAAGGTTGGAAAAATGGCCATTTTTGGAAAAAACCAGGGATTAACCCTTTTAAAAAAATCCCAATTTTTCGAGTTTTTGAACTTCTTGTTTTTATAGCCTAGGAAGTGGTTTTTTCGCTCTACAATATCGTAAAAGCCATTTTCCTGGGCTATATTACCTAAAAAAAAAAAAGTTGGAAAAATGGCCATTTTTCGACCAAAACCTTTCGGATAACCCCTTTAGAAAAATGTCAATTTTTCAAGCTTTTGAACTTCTTGTTTTAATAGACTAGAAAGTCGTTTTATCGCTCTAGAATATCGTAAAAGACATTTTCCTGGCCTATATTACCTAAAAAAAAAAAGTTGGAAAAATGTCAATTTTTCGAGTTTTTGAACTTCTTGTTTTTATAGCCTAGAAAGTCTTTTTTTCGCTCTAGAATATCGTAAAACAAATTTTCCTGGGCTATATTACCTAAAAAAAAAAAGTTGGAAAAATCGCCATTTTTGGACCAAAACCGTGGGTTAACCCCTTTGGAAAAATGTCAATTTTTCGAGTTTTTAAACTTCTTGTTTTTATAGACTAGAAAGTCGTTTTTTCGCTCTAGAATATCGTAAAAGACATTTCCCTGGCCTATATTACCTAAAAAAAAAAAGTTGGAAAAATGGCCATTTTTGGACCAAAACCATGGGTTAACCCCTTTGGAAAAATGTCAGTTTTTCTAGTTTTTGAACTTCTTGTTTTAATAGCCTAGAGAATCGTTTATTCGCTCTAGAATATGGTAAAAGACATTTTCCTGGCCTATATTGCATTAAAAAAAAAGTTGGAAAAATGGCTATTTTTCGACCAAAACCATGGGTTAACCGCTTTAAAAAAATGTTAATTTTTCGAGTTTTTGAACTTCTTGTTTTTATAGCCTAGAAAGTCGTTTTTTCCCTCTAGAATATCGTAAAAGACATTTTCCTGGCCTATATTGCATTAAAAAAAAAAGGTTGGAAAAATGGCCATTTTTGGAAAAAACCAGGGATTAACCCCTTTAAAAAATTCTCAATTTTTCGAGTTTTTGAACTTCTTTTTTTTATAGCCTAGAAAGTCGTTTTTTCGCTCTACAATATCGTAAAAGACATTTTCCTTGCCTATATTATCTAAAAAAAAAAAGTTGGAAAAATGGCCATTTTTGGACCAAAACCATGGGAAAAATGTCAATTTTTCTAGTTTTTGAACTTCTTGTTTTTATAGCCTAGGAAGTCGTTTTTTTGCTCTAGAATATCGTAAAAGACATTTTCCTGGGCTATATTACCTAAAAAATAAAGTTGGAAAAATGGCCATATTTGGACCAAAACCATGGGTTAACCCCTTTGGAAAAATGTCAATTTTTCGAGTTTTTGAACTTCTTTTTTTAATAGCCTAGAGAATCGTTTTTTCGCTCTAGAATATCGTAAAAGACATTTTCCTTGCCTATATTGGATTATAAAAAAAAATGGAAAAATGGCTATTTTTCGTCCAAAACCATGGGTTAACCCCTTTGAAAAAATGTCAATTTTTCGAGTTTTTGAACTTCTTGTTTTTACAGACTAGAAAGTCGTTTTCTCGCTCTAGAATACCGTAAAAGACATTTTCCTGGTGTATATTGCATTAAAAAAAAGGTTGGAAAAATGGCCATTTTTGGACTAAACCAGGGATTAACCCCTTTAAAAAAATCCCAATTTTTCGAGTTTTTGAACTTCTTCTTTTAATAGCCTAGGAAGTCGTTTTTTCGCTCTACAAAATCGTAAAAGACATTTTCGTGGCCTATATTACCTAAAAGAGAAAAGTTGGAAAAATGGCAATTTTTGGACCAAAACCATGGGTTAACCCCTTTGGAAAAATATCAATTTTTCGAGTTTTTGATCTTCTTGTTTTTGTAGACTAGAAAGTCGTTTTTTCGCTCTAGAATATCGTAAAAGACATTTTCCTGGGCTATATTACCTAAAAAAAAAAAGTTGGAAAAATGGCCTTTTTGGACCAAAACTATGGGTTAACCCTTTTGGAAAAATGTCAATTTTTCGAGTTTTTGACCTTCTTGTTTTTATAGACTAGAAAGTCGTTTTTTCGCTCTAGAATATCGTAAAAGACATTTTCCTGGGCTATATTACCTAAAAAAAAAAAAGTTGGAAAAATGGCCATTTTTGGACCAAAACCATGGGTTAACCCCTTTAGAAAAATGTCAATTTTTCGAGTGTCTGAACTTCTTCTTTTTATAGCCTAGAAAGTCGTTCTTTCGCTCTAGAATATCGTAAAAGACATTTTCCTGGCCTATATTACCTTAAAACAAAAAGTTAGAAAAATGGCTATGGGTTAACCCCTTTGGAAAAATGTCATTTTTTTCTAGTTTTTGAACTTATTGTTTTAATTGCCTAGAGAATCGTTTTTTCGCTCCAGAATATCGTAAAAGACATTTTCCTGGCCTATATTGCATTAAAAAAAAAGTTGGAAAAATGGCTATTTTTCGACAAAACCATGGGTTAACCCCTTTAAAAAAATCCCAATTTTTCGAGTGTTTGAACTTCTTGTTTTTATAGACTAGACAGTCGTTTTTTCGCTCTAGAATATCGTAAAAAACATTTGCCTGGCCTATATTGCATTAAAAAAGAAGTTGGAAAAATGGCTATTTTTCGACCAAAACCATGGGTTAACCCCTTTGGAAAAATCTCAATTTTTAGAGTTTTTGGACTTCTTGTTTTTATTGCCTAGAGAATCGTTTTTTCGCTCTAGAATATCGTAAAAGACATTTTTCTGGCCTATGTTACGTAAAAAAAAAAAGTTGGAATAATGGGCAGTTTTGGACCAAAACCATGGTTAACCCCTTTGGAAAAATGTCAATTTTTCTTGTTTTTGAACTTCTTGTTTTTATAGCCTAGAAAGTCGTTTTTTCGCTCTAGAATATCGTAAAAGACATTTTCCTGGCCTATATTGCATTAAAAAAAAGGTTAGAGAAATTGCCATTTTTGGACAAAAGCAGGGATTAACCCCTTTAAAAAAAATCCCAATTTTTCGAGTTTTTGAACTTCTTGTTTTTATAGACTAGAAAGTCGTTTTTCGCTCTAGAATATCGTAAAAAACATTTTCCTGGCCTATATTGCATTAAAATATTTTTCGGCCAAAACCATGGGTTAAATCCTTTGAAAAAATGTTAATTTTTCGAGTTTTTGAACTTCTTGTTTTTATAGAGTAGAAAGTCGTTTTCTTGCTCTAGAATATCGTAAAAGACATTTTCCTGACCTATATTGCATTGAAAAAAAAGTTGGGAAAATGGCAATTTTTCGACCAAAACCATGGGTTAACCCCTTTGAAAAAATATTAATTTTTCGAGTTTTTGAACTTCTTGTTTTTATAGCCTAGAAAATCGTTTTTTCGCTCTAGAATATCGTAAAAGACATTTTCCTGGCCTATATTACCTAAAAAAAAAAAGTTGGAAAAATGGCCATTTTTGTACCAAAACCATGGGTTAACCCCTTTGGAAAAATGTCATTTTTTCTAGTTTTTGAACTTATTGTTTTAATAGCCTAGAGAATCGTTTTTTGGCTCTAGAATATCGTAAAAGACATTTTCCTGGCCTATATTGTATTAAAAAAAAAGTTGGAAAAATGGCTATTTTCGACCAAAACCATGGGTTAACCCCTTTGAAAAAATGTTAATTTTTCGAGTTTTTGAACTTCTTGTTTTTATAGACTAGAAAGTTGCTTTTTCGCTCTAGAATATCGTAAAAGACATTTTCCTGGGCTATATTACCTACAAAAACAAGTTGGAAAAATGGCCATTTTTGGACCAAAACCATGGGTTAACCCCTTTGAAAAAATGTCAATTTTTCGAGTTTTTGAACTTGTTGTTTTTATAGACTAGAAAGTCGTTTTTTCGCTCTAGAATATCGTAAAAGACATTTTCCTGGGCTATATTACCTAAAAAAAAAAGTTGGAAAAATGGGAATTTTTGGACCAAAACCATGGGTTAACCCCTTTGAAAAAATGTCAATTTTTCGAGTTTTTGAACTTCTTGTTTTTATAGCCTAGAAAGTCGTTTTTTCGCTCTAGAATATCGTAAAAGACATTTTCCTGGCTTATATTGCATTTAAGAAAAGGTTGGTAAAATGGCCATTTTTGGACAAAACCAGGGATTAACCACTTTAAAAAAATGTTAATTTTTCGAGTTTTTGAACTTCGTCTTTTTATAGCGTAGGAAGTCGTTTTTTCGCTCTACAATATCGTAAAAGACATGTTCCTTGCCTATATTACCTAAAAAAAAAAAGTTGGAAAAATGGCTATTTTTGGACCAAAACACATGGGTTAACCCCTTTGATAAGATGTTAATTTTTCGAGTTTTTGAACTTCTTTTTTTTATAGCCTAGAAAGTCGTTTTTTCGCTCTAGAATATCGTAAAAGACATTTTCCTGGCCTATATTACCTAAAAATAAAAAGTTGGAAAAATGGCCATTTTAGGACCAAAAACCATGTGTTAACCCCTTTGAAAAAATGTCAATTTTTCGAGTTTTTGAACTTCTTCTTTTTATAGACTAGAAAGTCGTTTTTTCGCTCTAGAATATCGTAAAAAACATTTTCCTGGCCTATATTACCTAAAAAAAAAAGTTGGAAAAATGGCCATTTTTGGACCAAAACCATGGGTTAACCCCTTTGAAAAAATGTCAATTTTTCGACTCTTTGAACTTCTGTTTTTATAGCCTAGAAAGTCGTTTTTTCGCTGTAGAATATCGTAAAAGACATTTTCCTGGCGTATATTGCATTAAAAAGAAAGGTTGGTAAAATGGCCATTTTTGGAGAAAACCAGGGATTAACCCCTTAAAAAAAATGTTAATTTTTCGAGTTTTTCAACTTCTTCTTTTTATAGCCTAGGAAGTCGTTTTTTCGCTCTACAATATCGTAAAAGACATTTTCCTGGCCTATACTGCATTAAAAAAAAGTTGGAAAAATGTCAATTTTTCTAGTGTTTGAACTTCTTGTTTTAATAGCCTAGAGAATCGTTTTTTCGCTCTAGAATATCGTAAAAGACATTTTCCTGGCCTATATTACCTCAAAAAAAAAGGGTGCAAAATGGCCATTTTTGGACCAAAACCATGGGTTAACCCCTTTAGAAAAATGTCAATTTTTCGAGTTTTTTGAACTTCTGTTTTTTATAGGCTAGAAAGTCGTTTTTTCGCTATAGAATATCGTAAAAGACATTTTCCTGGCCTATATTTCATTAAAAAAATAGCTTGGAAAAATGGCCATTTTTGGACAAAACCAGGGATTAACCCCTTTAAAAAAATGTTAATTTTTCAAGTTTTTGAACTTCTTGTTTTTATAGCCTAGGAAATCGTTTTTTTGCTCTACAATATCGTAAAAGACATTTTCCTGGCCTATATTACCTAAAAAAAAAAAATTGGAAAAATGGCCATTTTTGGACCAAAACCATGGGTAACCCTTTGGAAAAGTGTCAATTATTCTAGTGTTTGAACTCCTTGTTTTAATAGCCTAGAGAAGCGTTTTTTCGCTCTGGAATATCGTAAAAGACATTTTCCTGGCCTATATTGCATTAAAAAAAAAGTTGCACAAATGGCTATCTTTCGACCAAAACCATGGGCTAACCCCTTTAAAAAAATGTTAATTTTCGAGTTTTTGAACTTCTTGTTTTTATAGCCTAGAAAGTCGTTTTTTCGCTCTAGAATATCGTAAAAGACATTTTCCTGGCCTATATTTTATTAAAAAAATAGGTTGGAAAAATTGCCATTTTTGGACAAAACCAGGGAGTAACCCCTTTAAAAAAATGTTAATTTTTCGAGTTTTTGAACTTCTTGTTTTTATAGCCTAGGAAATCGTTTTTTCGCTCTACAATATCGTAAAAGATATTTTCCTGGCCTATATTACCTAAAAAAAAAAAGTTGGAAAAATGGCCATTTTTGGACCAAAACCATGGGTAACCCTTTGGAAAAATGTCAATTATTCTAGTGTTTGAATTTCTTGTTTTAATAGCCTAGAGAACCGTTTTTTTCGCTCTAAAATATCGTAAAAGACATTTTCCTGGCCTATATTGCATTAAAAAAAAAAGTTGGAAAAATGGCTATTTTTCTACCAAATGTCCGTTTTTCGATTTTTTGAACTTCTTGTTTTTATAGCTTAGGAAGTCGTTTTTTTGCTCTACAATATCGTAAAAGACATTTTCCTGGCCTATACTACCTAAAAAAAAAAAAGAAAAGAAAAATGGCCATTTTTGGACCAAAACCATGGGTTAACCCCTTTGGAAAAATGTCAATTTTTCGAGTTTTTGAACTTCTTGTTTTTATAGACTAGAAAGTCGTTTTTTCGCTCTAGAATATCGTAAAAGACATTTTCCTGGCCTATATTACCTAAAAAAAAAAAGTTGGAAAAATGGCCATTTTTGGACCAAAACCATGGGTTAACTCCTTTGGAAAAATGTCAATTTTTCTATTTTTTGAACTTCTTGTTTTTATAGACTAGAAAGTCGTTTTTTCGCTTTAGAATATTGTAAAAGACATTTTCCTGGCCTATATTGCATTAAAAAAAAAATATGGAAAAATGGCTATTTTTCGACCAAAACCATGGGTTAACCCCTTTGAAAAAATGTCAATTATTCGAGTTTTTGAACTTCTTGTTTTTATAGCCTAGAAAGTCGTTTTTTCGCTGTAGAATATCGTAAAAGACATTTTCCTGGCCTACATTGCATTAAAAAAAGAGGTTGGAAAAATGGCCATTTTTGGACAAAACCAGGGATTAAACCCTTTAAAAAAATCCCAATTTTTCGAGTTTTTGAACTTCTTGTTTTTATAGCCTAGGAAGTCTTTTTTTCGCTCTACAATATCGTAAAAGACATTTTCCTGGCCTATATTACCTAAAAAAAGGAAGTTGGAAAAATGGCCATTTTTGGACCAAAACCATGGGTTAACACCTTTGGAAAAATGTCAATTTTTCTAGTTTTTGAACTTCTTGTTTTAATAGCCTAGAGAATCGTTTTTTTGCTCTAGAATATCGTAAAAGACATTTTCCTGGGCTATATTGCATTAAAAGAAAAGTTGGAAAAATGGCTATTTTTCGACCAAAACCATGGGTTAACCCCATTGAAAAAATGTCAATTTTTCGAGTTTTTGAACTTCCTTTTTTTATTGCCTAGAAAGTCGTTTTTTCGCTCTAGAATATCGTAAAGGACATTTTCCTGGCCTATATTGCATTAAGAAAAAAGGTTGGAAAAATGGCCATTTTTCACAAAACCAGGGATTAACCCCTTTAAAAGAATCCCAATTTTTCGAGTTTTTGAACCTCTTGTTTTTATAGCCTATATAGTCGCTTTTTCGCTCTACAATATGGCAAAAGACATTTTCCTAGCCTACATTACCTAAAAAAAAAAGTTGGAAAAATGGCCATTTTTGGACCAAAACCATGGGTTAACCCCTTTGGAAAAATGTCAATTTTTCTAGTTTTTGAACTTCTTGTTTTAATAGCCTAGAAAATCGTTTTTACGCTCTAGAATATCGTAAAAGACATTTTCCTGGGCTATATTACCTACAAAAACAAGTTGGAAAAATGGCCATTTTTGGACCAAAACCATGGGTTAACCCCTTTGAAAAAATGTCAATTTTTCGAGTTTTTGAACTTGTTGTTTTTATAGACTAGAAAGTCGTTTTTTCGCTCTAGAATATCGTAAAAGACATTTTCCTGGGCTATATTACCTAAAAAAAAAAGTTGGAAAAATGGGAATTTTTGGACCAAAACCA
Organism: Porites lutea; assembly: GCF_958299795.1. Taxonomy (NCBI): domain Eukaryota; kingdom Metazoa; phylum Cnidaria; class Anthozoa; order Scleractinia; family Poritidae; genus Porites; species Porites lutea. The sequence continues at coordinate 672 of NW_027332350.1, read as the reverse complement.
TGGGTTAACCCCTTTGAAAAAATGTCAATTTTTCGAGTTTTTGAACTTCTTGTTTTTATAGCCTAGAAAGTCGTTTTTTCGCTCTAGAATATCGTAAAAGACATTTTCCTGGCTTATATTGCATTTAAGAAAAGGTTGGTAAAATGGCCATTTTTGGACAAAACCAGGGATTAACCACTTTAAAAAAATGTTAATTTTTCGAGTTTTTGAACTTCGTCTTTTTATAGCGTAGGAAGTCGTTTTTTCGCTCTACAATATCGTAAAAGACATGTTCCTTGCCTATATTACCTAAAAAAAAAAAGTTGGAAAAATGGCTATTTTTGGACCAAAACACATGGGTTAACCCCTTTGATAAGATGTTAATTTTTCGAGTTTTTGAACTTCTTTTTTTTATAGCCTAGAAAGTCGTTTTTTCGCTCTAGAATATCGTAAAAGACATTTTCCTGGCCTATATTACCTAAAAATAAAAAGTTGGAAAAATGGCCATTTTAGGACCAAAACCATGTGTTAACCCCTTTGAAAAAATGTCAATTTTTCGAGTTTTTGAACTTCTTCTTTTTATAGACTAGAAAGTCGTTTTTTCGCTCTAGAATATCGTAAAAAACATTTTCCTGGCCTATATTACCTAAAAAAAAAAGTTGGAAAAATGGCCATTTTTGGACCAAAACCATG
>NW_027332349.1:0-5000 GCF_958299795.1 Porites lutea | reverse complement strand
CACTCACACTTGTTTATTACATTCGACAAACACTGTGGCCTGTGACAGTGAGATATGGAGATCATAATATCGATTTCAGCAGTTCTCTGAGAGTGTATCATTACAGCAACAGAAGTTTAAAGCATATATACAGCTGTATTGTTATTGTGAAAACAACAAGAGGTTTAGCTAGGAGCTAAACTGTTTTCTGAAATGGCACGAAAAAAGTACACTTTTCACATTGTTCTTGACAAGGTTTAAAAAACAATCCATTTGAGGTAAGATCAATCGAGCCAATGTTAGCAAAAAGGTGATGACTACCAAGAATGTCATCCCACTTCTAGTGCATGTGCAATATTGTAAATAAGTGAAATCTTTGCATGCATGTAAAATGATTATAAGTTACTGCAACATACAAGACAAATGCATTGTAACCTTAGCAGGAATAGACTTTGTCACGGTTTTGGAAGCCATCTTGACGAGTAGGCCGTCAACCGCGTGAGAAATTACAGTGCCGGTTTGTCGTAGAAGAATCTAATGTCGAATAATTTTCGTAAAACGGTTGTTCTGAAAAAAAGAAATGAATTGTAAACTAAAGACTCACTCCTAAGGATTCTACTGAAAAAAAATGAGAGGCGTTACATGAGCTAGAAGACCTAGAACCACTTTCTAACATTTTTTATACATTTGTCTGTCAGAAAGTCCCGGGAAAAATTACAGACGTAAATATATGGAAAATCTAACGCAGGCCTTAGGAGAAATTTAAGCACAGTTAGGCCCCAAAAACGTTGAAGTGCAATCCTTTGCTTTGTAGCTTAAAGTCACAATTCATATCTTTTTCAGAACAGCCGTTTTACGGAAATTATTCGACATCAGATTCTCATACAAACACTGTAATTTCTCACGCGTTTGCCTACTCGTCAAGATGGCTTCCAAAAAAGTGACAAGGACCGTCTATTGAAATTGACAGGTTAGGTCATATCGTGAAGAGAGTCTGGCTTAATGAATATTTTTTTTGTAATGTTGATATAAAGAGGGAGTTCTATCGAGAGTTCTATAAGAGAGACATATTTGTAGCAGATTGAGAATCTCACTCTATAATTAACTCAAGTTTACTGTAAAGAATAAAAAACGGCTTCTCACCTGATATGAACTATGAACACAATGCACCAGCGCCACCGCAGTTTCCAGTTATTGCCAATATTCTCGGAAAAGTGAAGACATTTTGTAGCAGTGAATGTGTTTGCAAATCATGTCTATAATCTAATTAAATGAGGTAAGTCATCGCAGGACGCCGTCGTACATGTGGCGAAAGAAGGTTAAAGCTGGCATTTCATTCATGAGCCCGCAATATGTGATGCGCAAAAACCTGCGCGGAACGTTTTCCCGCCCTGAAGTGCAAGGTCCGCAAGGTCGATTTTCGTGCACACACCTTGCACACACCAGGGATCCTTAAAGGGACTGGTTCACGATAATGCGCATGTGTGAGTTCTGACAGTAGCTGATTGTTTTTCAACCAATCGGAAGCGAGTTAGATGCATGCAAGTAAATTTACAAAATTCAAATTAATTGTTCGCGACGCGAGAGTATTTCCGGGCATTTGGTTTGACTTTATTTATCCCCATAATTCAAGTTTATTCTTTGCTACTCTTCAGATATATGTTGCAGCCGATAAGAGTAAGATTTACAGCCCTGTCCTGCTTTGAAACAAACATTTACCAACGTGTATTTTTACGAGGTCGTACCCACGCTAACAAAGCAGTCACCGATCGGCAAACAAAATTTGTAAACAAACATCTTATTACTGTTCTCTCAGTTCGCCTTATATAAATCCAGAAATACCTACGAGTAGCACCTGACCGGTGACAAAAACGTACAACGTATGAGTCTAAAGATTATCCTTAACTGAGCATAAATTTCAAATGCTTATCAGCAAATGAACAAATTCGTTCACGTTGCATCGGGTCAGTGTTCGCGATTCCGCAAAACAAATGTTATCGAGTAGCACACATAAAGAAGCTAGATTATAAACAGAATACTCAGGCAATAATTTATTTTAAAAACATCAATTCTTAAACATATACGATCGTAAAGCAAAGATACAAGGAACATTTCAAGTGTACCACATCGGTGAAGATCGCGCGGCCTGTTGCGGTATAACTACAGGTCGGAGTCAAAAGTCAAATCAAAGTTGAACGAACTCATGCCTTTAACCACTTTCCAAGTGTCGTGTATACTTTTCGTAAGCCACACACTACTCCTAGAACCATACCAGATCGATAGGCTAAGCTTCTCTATCTCCAAAGACTCTTGAGAACGTCCTGTTGCCGGACGGCCACGATGCTCTTCTGAACCTCCATGATCAAAACATTATTTTTTGGGTCTTCTTAAAACGTAACCAGTCAAACGACACAACTACACGTTAATCACCACTACCGAAGTATAACTAGACCAGACAAAGCGACGGATGTCCGAATAAAACGAAGGATTTTCAATGATTGTACCGGTAATGGCGATTTCGAATTTAGTGTTGACCCGACAAATTTATTCTGAAGAAACAAACGGCGCGCATGCGCATTATCGTGAACCAGTCTCCTTTCCATGGAGATACCCACAAACTGGACTCAAGTAACTAGAAGGCGTTAGTCTTGACACATTTCCTTGCATCCCTCAGGTGTGCACATTTAAATCGCTTTCTGTCAGTTCATCTGTCAATAAACTCATTTTTAGGACAGGACACAAATTTGCGTCAAATATCAGAGCTTGTCTTCTGCGCGCCGAATTTATACCATCGGAGCGAGATATTTTAACTCAGCTATGGTTCTCGTCAAAATCGCTTAATGAAAATACTTGAATTCATGGTTGGTGTCAAAAAAGGGTCTTGTTTTAAAGTCTAGGAAAAAAAGAAATATTTTTTTCGTTACTTAAGCGAAAGGCAAAATCTAGCGCTTTATGAAGGTCGAATTCGAACCCTCCAAAGTAATATTCAGTACGTTACCTGGTAAGTTACATATTGTCGCCGAAATGGTTTCAAAAGTTTAACGTGAAGAGTTCTGGATGTTATTTCGCATTATGTCCGAAGAACAGAAACTGTGTTCGCCGATATAAGGTACGAGAGAACTTTATTATTTTAAAGGTAGAGAAGCAGCTTGTTATGGCTCTCGCATGCGGAGTTCCAGCACATCGGTGAAACCGGTTTGACGACACTGAAATCGTGGTGCCAGGAAAAAAGCAAACTGAGGAAAATATTTATTTGCCTTTGGTATTTTGTATATCCTCGATCACTATACAATAACGCGCAAATATTATTGCTGCGGAGCGACCGAAGGGAGCGAGCAGCAACATAATCAGGATTTAAAGGAAATATATAAGGGGCGACGAATTCTCGAATTCATCACTTTTTACCACAATGCATTGCATTTAACCACACTTTTTACCACAATGCATTGCATTTAACCAGAGTGCATTGCGCCACGAACAACTCAAGTAAAAACACGGGAAGTTCGGTGGGTGAGAGAGTGCATCGTTCGCTGCTCAGACTTAGGAGTTTTCTTTGTGGCAAATTTTCTACAGCACGGTTAGAGGTCTTACCAAATTTTAAGACACGCAGGAGTCTTTCAGATGAGTACGATGGTTAATTTCAATTCAAGAGCCTTTGACTCGTCCAGGTGTTAAACCTGACGGCAAACCTGACGAGAAGATGAGCATTAACTGCTCTTCGAGTCCGCAACACGGCGGATATACAAATTCCAGCTTGCTAGAAGGTGATGTGAAAGTGAGAAAATGTCTTCCAATGCTATTCTTAAAGAAACTGTATGAGCCGAAAATGGATGTGATTTTGACCATTCGCTTCAAAATAACAGCGGAAATCGAGATAACAAAACATACGTTTTGTGTCCTACTTTGCAGATGAGGACGTGTATCTGCGTGTATCGGCGTTTTGAAAAGCATAATTATGTTCTTTCATTCATTCATTGCCATGGAATATGCTTTTACATTGTTTTTTCACTGTTAATAGCTCGGTTAATGCGGCTGGCGATCATCTTGCCGGCGGAAGTTTCATGGAAAAGGAATAAAATGAAAGATTTTTCCTACAGTTTACGGAGTCAGCCTCTGTGGTGTAGTGGTTAGGTGTAGTCGCGTGGAGCCGAAGGTGCAGGGTTCGAGTCCTTCCGAATTATTTATTTATTATGTCTTTTTTTTTCCGTTTTTTATGTTGTTGTTTTCTATAAATATATAGCTAAATAACTGTTACTTAATGAAGTGCAACAAACAGCAAGGAAAGTATTGTGTTTCCAGAGAAAATATCGTGCACCGCATATTAAATATATGGATAAACAATCTGAATTTCTATTATTTCCTACAATTTACTGTGGGAAAACCAGAGTTGATAACCACTTGATCATTTTCTAAACAACTTTCCCACGAGTTCTTTGTATAGACTGATAGTAATTATTCTAGTACTTTTCAACATGTAAATAGGACATTCAATGTCATTTTCGATTCTTTTAAGTCCCACTGCCTAACTAATGCCAGTATCAACAGAATGTGCCGCAGCATTACTATCCTTTAGATATCCTAGTATAATTTATAATTTACAACACGCGCCAAAAGAGCTGTGATCCCGCCAAAATGGCCGAACCATCTAACATAGTGTAAAAAGGGGGCTGGTAGGCAACACACGACTTTTACCTGGTGCCAAAATGCTGCTTGTTCAAAAAATTGTTGTCTTTGGTGGGTATATTATACTCTGGGTTCTACCCTTTGAATGAGTAAAAGTGAATTTTGCCGGGGCGCTTGTTTCATACTGAGAGGTCATGACACGCATATTAATTTTCTGCGGTTATTGTTTCTGGTCGGCATGATTTGCCCTCTCATGCAAGAGCACTTTCTTCGACCTCTTTTAAAACGCAAATCTCTTCCTTTGCGGCTAAATAAGAGTTTTAGGTTGTTTATTCTTCTCCAAAGTGCCTCCTGGATCTGAATAGCTAACGGCGATATTCTTTTGTCCGTGAATGTGA
>NW_027332348.1:17500-20556 GCF_958299795.1 Porites lutea | reverse complement strand
TTGGAAAAGGAGTCAAAACTAAACATTTTACCAAAAAACGATCTCAGCTTTTTATAGGTGACAGAACGGTGGAATTATTGGATTCTTTGTAAAGTAATTGTTAAAGGGGCTAAAGTGTTAAAAAATTACCTTTTTCGCAATACCTTCCAGTAAAACCTGGTGGGCAATTGCAAGTGTAGGTATTTACACCATCCATGCAAGATCCACCGTTAGCGCAGTTGTGGTTAACACAATCGTCGATGTCTGTAAATAACATATTCACCAGAAAATATAATCTAATGCAAATGGTCTCGCATTGCCGCGCGACCGTTTGATCGCGTCAAAACAAAACGTACAAATGTGTTAACAGTAAATGACAGAAAACTAAAACATTCAAACTGATAATATAAAAGATATTTTCTAACTTACTATTCTCACAGAAACCTCCAGTATAACCAACTGAACATTTGCAGGTGTAACTATTCACTCCATCTATGCATGTGGCATCGTTTTTACATTTGTTATTAATACAGTCATCGATGTCTGTAAATAAAGAATAATAACAATAATCACTTGAATACTACTACTACTACCACTGCTGCTGCTACTGCTAATAATAATTGCGTTCCACGTTAGGAGAACGCAACACCTAATCTTGGGATACCTGTGGTACTATAACTGTTACTATAACTATAATCCATAGCTAAAGATAGGAAATGACTCATTGCTGTATTTGAAAAAACTAAATTCACTCAATAAATTTTACAACTTATTTTGGCAAAGCAGTCAAAACTAAACACTTTACAAAAAATGATCTCAGCTTTTTATAAGTGACAGAACGGTGGAATTATTGGATTCTTTGTAAAGTAATTGTTAAAGGGGCTAAAGTGTTAAAAAATTACCTTTTTCGCAATACCTTCCAGTAAAACCTGGTGGGCAATTGCAAGTGTAGGTATTTACACCATCCATGCAAGATCCACCGTTAGCGCAGTTGTGGTTAACACAATCGTCGATGTCTGTAAATGACATATTCACCAGAAAATATAATCTCATGCAAATGGTCTCGCATTGCCGTGCGACCGTTTGATCGCGTGAAAACAAAACGTACAAATGTGTTAACAGTAAATGACAGAAAACTAAAACATTCAAACTGATAATATAAAAGATATTTTCTAACTTACTATTCTCACAGAAACCTCCAGTATAACCAACTGAACATTTGCAGGTGTAACTATTCACTCCATCTATGCATGTGGCATCGTTTTTACATTTGTTATTAATACAGTCATCGATGTCTGTAAATAAAGAATAATAACAATAATCACTTGAATACTACTACTACTACTACTACCACTGCTGCTGCTACTGCTAATAATAATTGCGTTCCACGTTAGGAGAACGCAACACCTAATCTTGGGATACCTGTGGTACTATGACTGTTACTATAACTATAATCCATAGCTAAAGATAGGAAATGACTCATTGCTGTATTTGTAAAAAGTAAATTCACTCATTAAATTTAACAACTTAATTTGGAAAAGGAGTCAAAACTAAACATTTTACCAAAAAACGATCTCAGCTTTTTATAGGTGACAGAACGGTGGAATTATTGGATTCTTTGTAAAGTAATTGTTAAAGGGGCTAAAGTGTTAAAAAATTACCTTTTTCGCAATACCTTCCAGTAAAACCTGGTGGGCAATTGCAAGTGTAGGTATTTACACCATCCATGCAAGATCCACCGTTAGCGCAGTTGTGGTTAACACAATCGTCGATGTCTGTAAATAACATATTCACCAGAAAATATAATCTAATGCAAATGGTCTCGCATTGCCGCGCGACCGTTTGATCGCGTCAAAACAAAACGTACAAATGTGTTAACAGTAAATGACAGAAAACTAAAACATTCAAACTGATAATATAAAAGATATTTTCTAACTTACTATTCTCACAGAAACCTCCAGTATAACCAACTGAACATTTGCAGGTGTAACTATTCACTCCATCTATGCATGTGGCATCGTTTTTACATTTGTTATTAATACAGTCATCGATGTCTGTAAATAAAGAATAATAACAATAATCACTTGAATACTACTACTACTACCACTGCTGCTGCTACTGCTAATAATAATTGCGTTCCACGTTAGGTGAACGCAACACCTAATCTTGGGATACCTGTGGTACTATGACTGTTACTATAACTATAATCCATAGCTAAAGATAGGAAATGACTCATTGCTGTATTTGAAAAAACTAAATTCACTCAATAAATTTTACAACTTATTTTGGCAAAGCAGTCAAAACTAAACACTTTACAAAAAATGATCTCAGCTTTTTATAAGTGACAGAACGGTGGAATTATTGGATTCTTTGTAAAGTAATTGTTAAAGGGGCTAAAGTGTTAAAAAATTACCTTTTTCGCAATACCTTCCAGTAAAACCTGGTGGGCAATTGCAAGTGTAGGTATTTACACCATCCATGCAAGATCCACCGTTAGCGCAGTTGTGGTTAACACAATCGTCGATGTCTGTAAATAACATATTAACCGGAAATATTTAAGCAATAGAAAACGTTTTCCCTGTTTGCATAGCCTGATATAAACACAAGAGGGGTTGCGAGAATTTGAGACAGTTATGCAAACCCGAGACGAAGTCGAGGGTTTGCTTAACTGTCGTGTTGGCATTACCAACAAAAACAGTATGCTACAGGAAAATTAAAGATATAGATCGGCAAAGTCTACGTAATGAGAGGTGGCGGAAACTAAGTTGTGCCAGAATAGTCCTGGACTAATCTGGATGTAGCTATTAGTGCTATGAATAGATGTATCAGTGACTTAAGAAATTGGATGATTAGGTTTAGGTTAATGATTAACGATGATAAAACTGAGTTGATATTAATAGGAACTAGACAACATAGAGAACAATTAGGTAAGATCAATGATGTATGTAATACCTCTATAGGTGATTATGATATTTATCCTAGTTCCTGTGTTAGAAATCTAGGTGCATGGTTTGATAATAAGTTGTCAATGTCAACGCATGTTACTAAAATCTGTAATGCCGCGTTTTATCACCTAC
>NW_027332348.1:0-7500 GCF_958299795.1 Porites lutea | reverse complement strand
GAGCTGGTCCTTCAGGACGTCACTAGGAGACATTAAATCATGACGCTAAAAAAGCCCCTGATGCTCGTTTGGATATTCATGCTCGAGGTTTTTGGGAGAGACAGAGATCTGCATTCTTCGACGTCCGGGTGTGTCACCCTAATGCAGACTCATGCAGAGACATAACTCCTAAGCAGATCTACAAGAAGCATGAGAAAGAGAAGAAGAGGCAGTATGCGGAAAGAGTAATGGAGATCGAACAGGGAACGTTCACTCCCCTATAGCTAGTTTTCACGACCACAGGTGGAATGGCGGATGAGCGTGTTAAGTACCACAGCAGACTTGCGGAGCTGATCGCAAATAAGAAGGGAGAAAATTACTCACGCGCAATTTCCTGGATAAGAGCTAAAGTATCTTTCGCCATCGTACGCTCTGCGATACTATGCTTGAGACGCTCAAGATCCAGAATAAGACAACTAGACTTTGTTAACTCAGACCTACAGATCGATAATATCTTTTTTTAAAGAATTAGGAATTTTAGGAATACGAGATTTTATTATTTTTAAATTGTTTTCTTTTTAATATCAGAGACGGATAATTCTCTTTTGTAAAGACTTAATTTAAAACTCTGGACTACCTGCAAGAGTCATTGACCACATCTGAGCCGCAAGGAATGTATTTGCTAAATCGTTATTGACGCAGTGATTGCTATTCTTATCATTTATATAATTCTTAATGTTATATAGTGCTTAATCCATATTTAAAAAAAAAGGAAAGAAAGAAAAAAATCAATAAATCAATAAATAAAATAATGTGAAAGGTTTGAACCCAGGAGTCATTTCATAAGCAGGCTGAGTATGATCGTCCGGGTGAACGTAGTCCTGAAAAGGAATGTTGTTGTTGACAGTATCTGACGCTTTGGCAACCTGTGCGGTAGTCATCTTCAGAGTAAAAGGGTCAAGTCTTTCACCCGGACGATCATACTCAACCTACTTATGGAATAATAATAATAATAATAAAATACAAGTAATACACATTTTAAGAGGAGGCCTCCATCACTAAGAGTGGTTTTTTAGGAGGATCCTCTATTAAAAATGAAGTATTAAAACTAAAATAACATTAAAAATCCTAAAATGGAATATTAGAAGAGAGTAGCATCATAATTAAGAACTTCGTTAAAAATATGTACATGTACATAAAGCTAACCTTAGAAGAGTTACCTAAAAACATAATCAAATTTGCTTTAAGAATCATGTCCGGCATTGGTCTTTTTATTGCCCCCGCAGGGTTCCGGCCCAGAGGCCGGAACCCGAGGAGGCACCCTAATGTCCCCCGCGTAAAGAAGAAGTATCGTATTACTGTTAGTATATGCGAAGCTTTCCCGATTTGATGAAACTAGGCGCGCACGGTGGTCCCGGTTAATTTTCAGCATGTGCGCCTGGCTCAGCAACTGCGCAAACTGCGTTTGTCAACGAGTCGCATTCGCCGAATTGTGTCGCACACAAGCACAACAAGTGGCTCCAAATCCTCGTTCGGGAAGATTTTCCACCGAAACTCCTCTAGAGCGAGAACGCCGACTTCAAATTAAGCGTGAACAACGAAGGAGAAGACGTCAACAAGAAACCGCGGAGTAGAAGGAACATCGATGAGCACAGCGAAGGCAACGCCGACAACAACAGACAGAGGAACAGGAGATTGGAATCAAAGGAATTATGATCGTTTTACACTGTCGAAAACCCAGATTTCTTAGTTTGCCGGTTTCCCCGCAGATATATAGATCAAAGTCTGCAAAGTTTCAGCTCCGTATTACGGCCCGAATAATAATAATTTTCAGGCGAACTGCACCGGGCCATATTTTTTCTTTGTTTTTGTCTTTTTCTAAATGCGGGCGGCGAAATAATGCTAAATGTGCTTTTCAATACACTGTTAACAACAACACTACATAATACGCAAAAAAGAAGAAGAAGAAAAGAAAGAAAACGTATGGACCTTTAACACGATATTCGCCGTTGGTCACCCGTCCAGTTCGTAACCCCGACCACAGGGCTTAACTTGAGTGCCGTTACCAAACCGAGTTTCGCGAAATTTATTGCGAGATACATATTTCTATAGAGTTAAAAAGTTATTCAGCAGTACTGCAATTGTTTGGTATTAAAGAACTTGATTTGTCAGACACAAATCAGCAACGTGGATCGACAGAACTTTGAACTGGTTTTGTCAACGTGGATCGACAAACTCGATTCAAACCACATCAGGAATAGCTCAAATTTCTCAAAATCCAGTCAAAGACAAGAAAGGTGCTATCGTGAAATAACCGGGTTTTGTTCTATATTAAGTTATTCAGGGTTTAATAAACAGTGGTCCATGTGTTTTTAGGGTTAGTTTATTGCGAAATCCCGATTATTTTATTTGATACAAGGACATGCCAGAAAAAATGAACTGGGAAATATCTCAAAGGTGAGAAACTTGAAACAGCGGTCCATGTTTTTGTAGGGTTAGTTTATTGCGAAATCATTTATATCAGTTGCGTTCGACGTTGCGTTCAAGAATGTCACACTCGAAGCCAAAGCATCCGTTCGACACTTTAGTTATAGGAAATTTAGTTACAAATAGATAATTAAAGATGGTTTTGCTGTTTAACACGCGTTCTATTACATTTGCAGTGTTGGTTCAACTCATTATGAGATGTATAAAAAACAATTGTCCATCCTAGGCATGTCATGTATGAGGATTTTCATTAACCCAGGAAACAAAGTGTAATAATTGAGAAAACACAAAAGAGAACAAAAGAATTACACTCAGAAACTCTAATACGAAAACTTCATTTCAAAGGTTCATGGTAAATACATGGACAACCACAAGGAGTCTTCATTCGGGTTTTAAAAGGTCGGGGGCAGATTTAGTGACAACTATAACTAGTTAGTTCAATAGGCAGGGAAGGTCAATCGTTGAAAGGTCTAAAATACGTAGTCCGTCTTCTCCATTCCGTTCGGCGGATTGGGAAGTCTAGGTCGAAAACCATTCCTAGTAGAGTCGAACCTGTATTAAGCGGTACTGTATTAAGCGGTAAGCCTCTATTAAGAGGTTAGTTTTCAAAGTCCCAAAAATTACTTCCCTTGATGTACTGTAATCTCGACCACTATTAAGCGGTCGCAGTCAGCAAAAATTTTTTTGGAATCACTTTCTTGGGGAGCACTCATCTCCATACTCCAAACTGACATTTCCTTCAAACTGACATTTCCCTCTAACAAGAGTACAGAGTCTAAGTATCTTCAAATTTTAAGGAAAAAAATGTTCAGAAGGGCGTGAGTAGGACTCGAACCCTAAGCGTAGAATCTGCAGTCCATCTCCCATACCATTACGTCACTGAGCATTTGTTGACGGTTGATGGTTTGATTTAAAGATATATAGCAACAACCCTAACCCCAAATAGAAGCTAACCTTTTATCGAGTTAATGCTTAACCCTAATCACTATTCTCAGTGCTGAACCCTAATCAGTATTGATCAGCGCTTAAGCCTAATTACTATTCTCAGGGCTTAACCCTTAACAACCCCTGCGGCCAGCTGAACATTGCATACAAGCGGTTCAGGAAGGATTGGAAACTAAATGGGAAGGCTCGGTTACTATTCTAAGCTTAGTGGTCAAGCTCCCCAAGAAACTGATCCACCAAAAGGTCACCATTTGCGAAGTCCCAACGGGACTTTTTCTATGGTCTTGACCTGTATTAAACGATCACACGGTGTCAATTACTTCTTCATAAAGTTTCAAATAATGTAACCCACGAGAAAAACAATTGATTTCCTTTTTTATTTTCGCAAATCATTAAAACGCCGGAAATGAATGTTTCTATTCGAGGTCAAACGTCTGATCTGATCAGCACTGGAGATCGAATTCTTTAAACTGTATTTCTTGCAACCTGTATTAGGTGGTCACCCTGTATTAAGCGGCCACGTAGCCATTTCACGAGGGTGACAGCTTAATACAGGTTCGACTGTATTATAGTTATGTATACTAACTAACTTAAAGGGGTCCTAAATAATCAAAGTATTCCGGAGCATCTCCCTTGATTGCATTCTGAACTGTAAGACATCGAAACTTTGGACAAAACGGATACAGAAACAATTTCCGCCTTTCGCTTTCGTCTTTATTGACTCTTTAGTTGTCTATGCTTCACAACACGCGGATGGCTATGTGATTTCCCGCAAAATAACCTCGAGTTGCATTTGGGTTGCCATACCTGTTCATTTAGTTATTCTACATTGCGGACCGACGGGCGGTCGGTCGGGTGGACGGTCACCGTGATAACCAAAATTTCTCGGAAGCGTAGATTACCACATTTTCTTAGGTATGGGACTACGCTCGCGCTCGCGTGGAGCTCCCCTATAATATTTGCACCGCGTACCCATTGTCCGTTCACCGGAAATTGAGTTATGGGAGGAAACCGCTCCTGCCTACCTACTATGCAGCCTTTCACACTACAAGGAAACCTGGGGGGAAAAACCAATAACAAGAGTTGGACCTCCACACACCTGTAGTCCTTCCATGACTCAGAAAACCCAAGCACAGCTATACTCGCAATGGAATTGAACAAGATGACTTAAGAAAGAGGCAGGAATTTCAGAGTTCTACCGTATGAACCATGAAAATAACCTTCGCATGGCACTTATCTAAGCACGTTAACTTCTTGGTCTCAGTAAAGCGTCCCTAGAAAATCTGAAATACCGGGCCATCCATAAGCGGACACTAAAACAAATCACAGGCCAGTGTGACGTGACGGCTAGGCTCGATTACTAGCCGTTTTTCAGGAAATGCGCCAGTGCTTCTCCCAAGAAAAGAATTTACGTCACATACACGATCGGCCAGTCACGAGTCCAGCCGTCTCTTCTCGGCACGAACTCGAGAGAGCGGCGGAAATCAGCGAGTCTGTGTGTGTCGCCCAGTGTAATAAGCTTCATTGACCTTTATACTTTCAATTTTTGTTGACACACTCAGTAAGTGTACACTGAGTTGACAGGCGAAAGAGTAAGCAGTTTTGGACAGCTCAAGGTAATAAGGTGCTCCAGGATTCACTTTTTAAACTAAGACTAACGAAGACTATAGTGAATGTAGTCTCCGTTAAACGAGTAAAATATTATGTTTAAGTTACATACTTTGCCCGTTACGACAGTTCTTCCTTTGTCCATGGCTTTCTAGATGGGCTGATGGCACGGAAGGTAACTGTGGAGGCATGCCGGGATAGCCGGGTTGGGGTGGATATTGTCCCTGCATCTGAGAAAAGAATGGAAACCGCAAAACAGTTAATAAGTCTGACGCCTCGCTGAGACATTTCTACTCAGTGCATGTGTCAAGAAGAAAGCAAAGAATGCCACGAAATGGAACTCGAATGAGGTGTTGTGACACAGTGGTGTATGGTATGGTGCCCCATATGTGCCATAGGAAAAAGCTGTAGGATAACGGAAAAATAAGTTATTTGCTCCAATAATTTTTACTTTTATTATTACTTTTTTTTAAGCATTAATTGTTATTTCTTTTCTTTTATTATTTTTTTCTTAGTCACACAACAAAGAATATTAAATAGAAGAGAAAAAGAAGTGAATATGGTCTATGAGTGCCATAGTAAAAAAAAGGAATTGTGCAGCTGGCAGCTGCCTGGGTGTGCCATAGACCAGAATGCACTTTGATGCCCAGATGCGAGACCCAATATGGCGAAGGTACGGAGTAGAACAGCGATCGGGAAGATGACATGAATTAAGAAACGACGTTGAAGCCACAAATGTGATAATTGACCACAAGTGTAATAAAGCCCTCAAATGAAATAAAAATTGACCACAAGTGTAATAATGCCCTCAAATGGAATACAAATTGACCACAAATGTAATAAACCCGTTAAATACAATACAAACTGTATACTCGAAAGAGCACCGCCCTCAACTGAAGTCGGACAAAAATAGACACCGCACCGCTCGTTCGAAAATCGAAAACAATATTCTATTTCATTTAATCGAAAGAGCGCCGCCCTCAAATCACCAAATTAATAACTGCCAATACTCTACAAATGTTTCTCTTCCGGAGAAACAATACATTGCGAATAAGCAATACGTTGATGATAACTCTAAAGATTGTTTTCACTGTCTCGCAACAAAAAAAAAAAAAAAAAAAAAAAAATCGCAAACCGTCCAAACATATTCCCTGGATAAAAGTTCATATAACGTTAGCATCTTATTTTAATTCAACAAAAACATATAGTTTATTCACTGGTCCTAACTACACAGCCAATATTCAAAACATAATAATATACATGAAAAAATTTCTCGATTATGATTGGCCAAAGGAAATGCAGTTTTTAGGTAACACGGTGCGGAAAAAAAGTAAGTTAGTACAGAAAAGAGTAACAAACGTGACATTCTGATTGGCTAATAAACAAAGGAACTCACTGGAGCCAATCAAATGCACCATCTAAATGGCGCAAAATTTGGATCCGCTCCGGAGCAGTTTCGAGCAAAAAACGCAATGGTTGGCCTTTGCAGCACATTTGCTTTTGCGACCGAAACAACTGTAGAGGAGCTGAAAAACTGCTCTAAAAACGAAAACACTGCGAAAAGCACTGGTTTTTGGCTCTCTGTTTGGTACGTAGATAAGGAAATTACTGATGAAATAGAAAATTATGAGCCGGCTGAGCTTAACACTTTGCTCGATCATTTCTACGCTGAAATAAAAAGGTGAAGATTACGAACCAGAAAGCCTTAAAGTAACGATGGCATCGCTTGATAGACACTTAAAGAACAAAGGCTGCACCCTGTCCATTGTACGTGACCGAGAATTTAGTTCGTCCAAAGAGGTGTTAGAGGACAAAGTGAAACAGCTTCGCTTGGATGGCCGTGGTAAGCGCCCAAACAAAGCTCGGCAAGTATGAGAGGAGGAAGAAGAAATTCTCTGGAAGAGCGAAAAACTCGATGTAATAACCCAGAATCTTTAATTCAAACACATTGAACGATTCCATGAACTGTTCAGCCCGTTTCTGCAGCTTGCAAACTTTAAAAACATCGAGCAAAATGTTGTTTTGACTGCACTTGTGATGATATTTGCGGCATTTGAATGATTTATTTTTGCACGTAGTTTACGCGTGTTGACTCTTTATCAAAGAGATTTTAAAGCTATCTCGCAATTTTTTCATGAATATTATTAATAAGTAACCACATGATTTTTCTCGTGCAATTTGGAATAAATGAGCACTCGTAAATTTTTTCAAAGATCACAAATTGCACTCGCCCGTAATTTTGTTAGCCTTTTAAAAAATTTGCTCGTGCTTTTTAATTCCAAATTGCACTCGAAATCATGTGATTACCTGTACAAATTCGCTAATTTAAACTTCACAGTTAAAACCTAAACATTGGTTTGAAATATCACGCTGAATTAAGCAGAGACCATGTATGCTCCAAAATAGCAATGCTCTGGATGGAACCACATACTGGTATCATTCCGATCAGGCTTTAGGGAGATCTGCTCTCCCGCAGACAAT